>NC_138743.1:5528100-5579114 GCF_965113295.1 Leuciscus leuciscus
TTTTATATGTGTATCTATTTTGGACAGGAAATGAATAAGTAAATACATAAAAAATATTTATTTATTAATGCTTGAATAACAATTAGGCTACATAAAGAACATTGCCACGGGATTACAGAGAGCAAAACCTCTTCTCAAATCTCCAAAAGTCGAAACCCATTTTCTGCTTTACACACATTTTGCATTTCAAAATGGCACTTTTTAAACACTCTGAACACAGTTCTGTGCATAAGCCACAACAATCTGACATAAAGTCACATGTCTGCCATTTCAAAACACTGCCATTCAAAATGACACTCCATGATCTGATTGGCCAATACATAAGTTAACACTTCAATCTTTTCAGTTTACTGTTTTTTTGTGAGCATATTTTTGTTCAGTCCAATGTAAATATGTGCATATGTTGCACTGACTTTTTTGGTGAAAAATATTTCTGTGCATGTGAACAATCTGAAGAATTTTCTACAATTTGAACTATTTTAGTATTATGGCAAAGCTTATTGAAGATGAGAGTGCTTTACATTATGCCCAACAGTGTGTAGTTGGTTAGACAAAAATCTGCTAATATGAATGCAAAAGTTTGATTTTGATAATGCTATATGTAGATTTGGTTGCAGTGCTTCATTGTATTTTAAGTATTTTGATAAAACCAGCCTAGTTTGCAAAATTGTGTGTTAGCAATTGGAAAAAAAACTGTAATAATCCTCAATATTCCATTTAAGAATTTAAACTGTTTATTTTATTTTTTTATAATGCTTGAATAACAATTAGGCTAAATAAAGAACATTGCCAAGGGATTACATAAAAATCCCTACAATAGATACATTGTACATAATTAACACTTACAACAAATTGAGAATAGTTGCAATTAAATATTAAAAAAGCAAACAGAATAAAAGTTATACACAACATTTTTTTTTAAATGCTTTATTTGAACATTCAGTTTACAGTATGTACAACAAAATTAGAACATGGCAATATTTATTAAGAATAACAGCAATAGAAAACACACACACACACACACACACACACACACACACACACAGCAAACATATTCACAGAGATACAAGTCCTTTGTTTCATATAAGTTTTTGAAGACAGAACACAGATGAACAGGTTTAATAGCTTTTCTATTAGGCCTAATACTAGAAAAGGATTTTTTTGTGTTAGAAAAAACTACAAATGTGAAATGTGACTAATAAAATTACCAGACTGATTACAAAAGTGTCCTTATTCACACAAAAATTACATTTTCAAAACGCAAATCAAAATTGAAGAGTAGCCTACCTTTTCATTAATAAACATAGACACATCATACCATAATCTTTCACTTGACAACAATGCCATAAAATGGGGGGTACTGTCGTGCAATGAGCAAAAAGAGCAGTGTCTTTCTTAAACTTACTAAGGAAATGTTTGACAGGGTAGAATTTGTGTATTATCTTGAAAGAAGTTTATTTTACCTTGTTTGTAAAAAAAATAAAAAAAAAATAAAAAAATGTATGAGGTAGGCTAATAACCAAACACTTTCCCGATCAAGGTCACTGGCAAATTTAGTCCAATAAGCAGAGCAAGGCGTGGTGACAACCTCCTTTAGAAACAGAGAACGAATAATGTGTTGTTTTAGATCTGTAAAATACTGTATCAGTTGGGTTAATGATGCGCATATCAACCGACATCACATCTCTCCTCATAAGTTACACCAGAGGAATTTGTTTTGTATTTGTCACAAGTTTTGCGACGTTCGTGCGTCACTGTGACGTCAAATCCTTCCCATAATTCCAAAACCTTGAGCTCTATATTTGTAGGTTATGTCGTCTTCATGAAGAACTCAGCTGAGACAAGGTCAGTTTTCTGGGATGTCACTTTAAAAATCTGAACCTCAAATCTTTAAAGTTTTAATTAAATATAATTCAATAATATAGGCTAACTTTACCATAGAAACTTTGCAAAGTCCATCTTTGATTAAGCTTGACATTCCTTCAAATAAGATGTAAGATACACTGCAGTTAAAGACTCATCAAATGCCATCAAATTGATACTCGTTTTTTTTTTTTTTTTGAATAGAGCTGTCCATTTGGAAATGTAGTCCAGAAGGGGAACTATGATCTTGAGAATGTGTCTCTAGAGAGTCCACTGCACGATTACAGCAAATGAGCATGTGGACTTATTAGCATGATCGAATTCATTGTAAAGATAAAAAATAAAAATAAAAGTTTGTGTGAGAAAAGGTTGTTTACATTTCTGTTTGTATGGACAAAACTAATCAACTAATGAGTTGAAATCTAAGAGCTATTGATCCTGTATTGTTTTACTGCGTCCTCAGTGTCTGTAGATCACGGGTGTCCAAACTCTGCTGGAGGGAAGCTGTTCTCACAGTTTAGCTCCAGTTCGCCTGGAAGTTTCTAGTAGGCCTAGTAAGAGCTTGATCATCTGGTCCAGGTGTGTTTAATTGGGGATGGAGCTGATCTCTGCAGGACAGTGGCCCTCCAGGAGCAGGATTGGACACTCCTGCTCTAGATGCTCGAGTAACCCAGTGTTCTTCACTTAAATCGTTATAATAATACACTGCTGCCACCAAGCGGTCATTGAAGAGAGTGCAGCGCGTGTGCGCCTCGAAATAAGCATATTTACCAGCTCGTCAGTTCGTAGATCATTTTCGTAAAATAGTGACTTTGTTGTGACCTCGATTTCTTTATATATATATATAGGCAACATGGCAAAATAAAACCAATGACCTGATTTCACAGCAGCACCGAAAGTTATTAATACATAATTGTATTTACAATATAATTTCTTTAAACATTTAATATATAAAAATGTTCCTTTAAGAGTATTTTCTAGTCTATCTTGTTTGTTTAGTAGGCTTAGTGTTTGTGAAGCGGCTGAAATCAGCTCTGAAAACAGTGAGTGTGCAGAAAACATTCGAAAAATGTACAAATAAATAAGTAGCCTATTTTTTTTATTTTTTTTTATGTGGTTAGAACAATGCCCTTGGAAATCAGTTATAGGGGCCACGTACGGGGACCTTAGTCAAAAAGTTAATTTCAGTTCATTCGGGAAAGATATGAATGATTAACACCACACCTACGGCACATTTTTGAATTTCTGAACATTCATAACTTTCACAAATATTTTTGAAATACAACAACCTGCATATTTAATCTAGCCTACGTATATTTGTATAACTGAATTAATAAATGAATTATACTATATATTCTCTCCCCTTACACTGACTCTACCCCACAGAAAACTTTCTGCATTTTTACATTAAAAAAACTCCTGTTTTTTCAACAGCAAAAAAGTTTGTTTCCCTCATGGGGACCAAAAATGTCCCCACAAGGACAAGGATTTTGGATATTGCCATCTTTGTGAGAACATTTTGTCCTCATAATGTAGGATTTATTTACCAGGACACACACACATCCCTATATAGCCTATAGCCTAAAAGGAAAACAAGAAAAAACTAAAATCAATAATGTCGCTTTCTGTTCAGAAGAAAAAAAGTTTATTAAGTTTATTACAGGTTAGTCAGAATAATTTCAGTATAAAAACAAAATCGAAACCAACAGGGGAACAATTCTCGAGAACTATTCCCAATGAATTTCATAAACGTTATTAAATTGTCATTAGGCTACTTATCGTGCTCTTTCTAAATTTAACGAAAAGTAACATATTTGATTGTTGAATAAATGACATTTACTGATCAACACAATGTAAAATTTCCAGCATAAATATATCTACAAACAGCACGAGATGATGATGATGATGAGGATGATGATGAAGTCCCATTGTGCTATTTCTGTTTCATCGAATATAAAACAATCCAACGGGGAGAAAACATTAGAACATTAAAACTCATTTAAAAATATATTTCCACATTGTAGAAATATAATTAATGATGCAACATGTGACGAAAACAACTTAATATGTTGAAAGTTCCGCCGCGTAAAAGCTGTGTTCACCAGGACCAGGGCTGCATGTGACCCAGATGATTGACAGGTGTCAGATGTGTCATGCAGATGTTATGACTGTGATGAATCTGGGGGAACTGCTTGATATTAAAAGCAGAATAGGGTGCCGCTGTAGTGATGTCCTGAGGACTGAAAACATGACACGCTCTTCCGTCCCTCACCAGGACTGGGAAAGAAACGCGCCGTGGAGGAGAGAGCAGATACGGGTCCGTTCCTTTCTCAGCCCGGGCTCTCTTCACTTTATACCGATGGTTCTGGAACCAAATCTTCACTTGCGTTGGAGTCAAATGTAAGAGCTTAGCGAGATGTTCTCTCTCAGGGGCGGATAAGTATCTCTGCTGCCTGAAGCGTCTCTCCAACTCAAACGTTTGCGTCTTTGAAAACAGGATCCTCCGTTTGCGCTTTTTTCCCGAGTCCTCCGAGCTCTCCCTATCCCGATCCACAGACTCATCCGTGGACAGTTCTGGATTCAAGTCCTCTGGAGATGCTGATGGCACTGCTGAATATAATTATAGTTAATAACCTGTATGCGTCATCGAATGAAATAAATAACCAATTTTGATAATAGACCATCATGCACTATAGGCTACTTAAAATAAAGGTTTCAAAAGGGGGGTTAGCCGTGCAATATACACATACAATATACATTTAAATACATTTCAGTAACCAGTTCTTAAAATAACCATTTTATTTAAATAATCTGAATAGCCTCTCCCACTATAAAGAACCTTTGTGCAATGAAAATGCTAAATGTTCTTAATGGAACCATCGATGCATTTTAAGGAACATTTATTTTTCTAAGCGCGAAATTGCGTAAAAAACATGACCATTTCTATTAAATTACGACTTTTTTTGTGCAATTTTTATTGTTTTATTTAATTCGAATAAAATACTGAAATAGGAAAACAGTAGCTTCAAGTATTTATCTAAGTAATTAAACTGCATAAACGTACTTGGATATGTGTGTCCACATGGAGATCCGAGCCAAAGCGCATCAGTGGAGGACGCGTGCTGCTGGTTTCCAGAGAGTCCTTCATCAGCCTCATCTTCAGTGTCTTCAGTCACTGATCCTTCGTCGCTCGTGTCCGGGAGGTCTAAAATATCACGGACAGAGAACCCTGACTTGCAATTCCTTAGGGACATTTTCCAATCCAATATACAGTGACAGTGAGGTCTATCCAAAAAGCGTTCTGGTGAGTTGTAAATGCAGATCCGTGGGATTGGACAGCGCGCGTGCACACTTATCCAGGCTCAGATCCCAGATGCTCCTCAGATGCTATGCAGTGCTTGACCCAACCAATCCATTAGTCTGGTCCATTTAAGGTCGCAGGTGAGTGTTGGACCTGCAGAAAAGCGTCCCAAAAAGGCCTTGACGATCGAGGGCGGATCTCTGGAGTCAAGTGTGAAATAGTGAGTTGAGCTTCTATCAGCGGAACACCAGAAATGCATGAGTGGGATGAGGTGACACGACTAAAATGGGAGAGACACCCCCAACTCATTTACATATCAGAAGCGTCCGTGGCACAAATGGAAACCCTCCGTTATAATTATCTTTAAAAACGCACGCTTAGGTGTGATTAATCGTAAGGTGTGATTGGTCGGAAACATTGTATGTTGTGGACGATGAGCTGTCCGTGTTGAAATGGGATTGTTTAAAATGGCAAGTGGCCAAATTATGGAAACCTTTTGGGTCAATATTTTGCTTAGAGCTTAAGTCAAGTACCAAATTCATCGACCCATATTTGCCGACAAGAGCAGAATCCTGTTACTGACCTCCTTCAGAATTCATGTTATATGATGTAGGTCATTGATGCTTAAAAGCTTT
Source organism: Leuciscus leuciscus (assembly GCF_965113295.1). Lineage (NCBI taxonomy): Eukaryota > Metazoa > Chordata > Actinopteri > Cypriniformes > Leuciscidae > Leuciscus > Leuciscus leuciscus. Next base: position 5,533,900 of record NC_138743.1, read on the forward strand.
TCGTTGATAATGATGCATTCAGATGTTTGAAATTAATGGAAGCTAAATCGACATACTTCACTGCACACTTGTTTTAGAATGATCACAAAGCGTTTATTTTTAGACCGAAAAACATCATTATATTTAGGCCTATTTACAAACGAGGTCTGAATCTGTTGCAGCTTTTTGGTTCAATTATTGTGGTAACATTTTACCAATAAAGTTTCATTAGTTAACATTAGTTAATGTATTAACTAGCATTAACTAATAATGTTCAAACATTTGTTACAGTTTTAATATTTTTTTTATAAAAATACAGTCGTTCATTGTTTGTTCATTTTAGTTCACATTTTAGTTCACAACTAATGTGAACAAATACAACTTTTGATTTTGATAATTAATAAATGTTGAATTTAACGTCAAATCGATTAATCACATCTAACATCAATGTATTTGTTTTTATTTTTGTGTGTGTGTATAGCCTATATATTATAATAGCCTATTATGTATATGAATGCACAACACAACAATTTAAGCCAGACGTGATTAATCGCGATTAATCGATTTGAAGGCACTCATTTACATTAATAAATGCTGTTAATTCATGTTAACTAAATGTTAACTTTATTGTAAATTGTTATCATTATTATTATATTTTTTAGTATAAAAGTTAGTGCAATTAGAAGTTATGTTAGTAACTTTTTACTCTTTATAAGTGGTTTATTTTTATTTTCTTATTTTTTCTATTACTTTTTTTTCTTTGTTGTGCGTCTTTCGAGAAAAACTAATTTGCACAAGCTCTTTTTTAACTTCATTAAAACGTTATTTTTTTATGAGCATATACCATTTTTCAAAGATTTTAATCGATCTAAATAGGAACGATTTTGTGATGATCATTTTGCCCTTTTGTGCATTCGGAAAGCCTAATTTAGGTATCTCTCCAGATCTATCCAGTGGAATGATTTGGTGTCTCTGGCTCCTCTCTTTGACAGTGTGTGTGATGTGAATGTTCAGTGCGCTCTGCGCGCGTCATGGGTGGTCGGACTGTGCAAACACATCTACAAACCAACAGCTAAGCTCTGGACAATAGAGCAATGAAAGGCTCCCTCTGGAAGTTTTTGTGCTAGATCAGGTTTTGCATTTATTTGGGGCGCAGAAATAATGGTTGATTGACGCCCTCACACAATACACCCAAACTGGTCAAATAAAAGTGAGCGCGCTCCTTGTTGTCATGGTATTCAACTGGCCTCAATGAACGATTCCTTCATTCATGTTTAGAGCTTCGACTGTCGCATAAGAAAACAAATTAGACATTCATAGCGAAATATTTTAAAGTTTTTTGTTTTGTTTTTTATATAATTTCCTGCGCTCATGCATGCATGGGGTTTTCATCACCAACGACCAGACAATGAGTTAGCTGGTGTAAGATCTGAAAAAGACGGCCTTGCTGTAATGAATAATAGAGAGAATGAGGACTCAGTGCTTTGAAATGTACACAAGCTCTAAAAAAAAATCCCAAGGATGCTTTTTAAACAAGCTGTAAATAGGAACAAAGAAGTGTCATCTGAAATGCACACAGCTGGAATAGGACAAATCATTTAAAATATAGGCCTATAAGTTATATAAGGCTATAACATAATAGTCTACACATTTTTTGGACAGACTTGTTTTCCGATGCATGTTGCAATTGCTATAAAAGTTCAGTTTGTTAGAGTTAGTTGTCAAAACGTGCAACAGATTTGCATATTGTTCTTTAACCCGTAGTTGTGTTATGATAAAGCACGACAGCTAAATATAGAATCGAAAAATGAAAAGATTTGTGTGAGCGCGTGCTTCATGTATTGTGTGAGAGCGCCATCTAGTGAGTGAATATGATGCTTTGAATTACTCCAAAAGAAAAAGAAAAAAACTGTTCCATGGAATCAGACTGTACATGTAAAATCATTATAAGTTCTGTTTGTAATTTTAAGCTTATTAGGAACTCTCATAGCTATTCAACTAGAGGTAGTGCCACAGACATAGTTCCTTGTAGATTTAAGAGCTGTTCTGGGCAAAACACCTTCTTGTACACGGCAGCAATGGAATGGAATAAACTCCCAGTTGAGATTAAGTTAAGCCAGTCAGATCATTGTTTTAATAGAGCATGTGGTGAATGGTTGCTAAATGCTAATTAGATTTTTTTTTTTTTTTTTTTTTTATGTGATCTTAAGAAATATTTATTATTGAAGTGTATGTATTTGTTTATTTTATTTTTATTTTGTATGTGGTTGAATGTACAGGGTACCTTAGTCATCTGTAGCTTGCCTGACCATCTTTATCAGACTACAACGAGGACCACAATGGAAATAAGTTTTTAACTTTCTTGTGTTATCCTCGACAGTTCTGATTAATGTATAATGTCACTGTGATGACTTTATGTTATGCATTTATTTTATTTTTACTGTCTAATAAATCAAATCAAAAAAAAAAAAAAAGTAACATTTATCCGTATAGTTAATAATGCATGTTAGCGTTTGATATGCTTTCGTTAATGTTGATACATTTGTTTAGAGTTATATTAAAGATACTACTTAACTGAACAATGCGATGATATTGAGTAAAAAGTAGCACTGTTAGTCAATAAGGACTTTCATTTTACAGAGACATCCACTGAATATTTTGTTACCCTCACATTTATCATGTAAGAACTTCTTGATGATGGAAGTGAAAATTAAATTGGAATATTTTTTTGTCTTTTAAGTGAAACGAATATTATGTTTATGTTTCTCAAATTGACCACATTTAGAGTTTCTTATCAGTATCTTACAGTTACATCAGCCTAATTTGATAGGAATAGGCTATATTTGGAATGCAAACTCTTTCTTTCTCATGTTCCCCCTCTTCTGGTGCAGTCTGGTCTGTACAACCCACTGAGGACAATTTGGACAAACCTCCCTGATATCTCTCTCTCTCTCTCTCTCTCTCTCTCTCTCTCTCTCTCTCTCTCTCTCTCTCTCTCTCTCTCTCTCTCTCTCTCTCTCTCTCTCTGTGTGTGTGTGTGTGTGTGTGTGTGTGTGTGTGTGTGTGTGTGTGTGTGTGTGTGTGTGTGTGTGTGTGTGTGTGTGTGTGTGTGTGTGTGTGTGTGTGTGTGTGTGTGTGTTCATGTTTTTCTATCCCGGTGGGGACTTCAACCTGAATGCACACAGACTCATGGGGACTCGTGTCACAGTGGGGACCTAAATAGAGGTTAGGTTAAATCACAAAGAATGAGTTTTTTTGGAAATGTAAAAATGCAGAAAGTTGTGTGTGATGGGTAGGTTTAGGGGTAGAGTTAGTGTAAGGAGATAGAATATACAGTTTGTACAGTATAAAAACCATTAGGTTTATGGAGTGTCCCCACAAAGATAGTAAACCAGACGTGTGTGTGTGTGTGTGTGTGTGTGTGTGTGTGTGTGTGTGTGTGTGTGTGTGTGTGTGTGTGTGTGTGTGTGTGTGTGTGTGTGTGTGTGTGTGTGTTGATATGCAGTAATGAATCATATAGTCTATATTCATTACGTAATATTAAGCATATTAATAGAAAAATATTAAGCATTTTCGTTTATTCCTAAATAATAAATAAATGCCTAAATCTCCCTTGAAACCTATAGCCTATAGGGTAAGGCCTATATTGAAAATAAATATAATATTTCTTTACAGCAGTGACCTCGATGTCTCAGTTGGCCTTTACATGTCTTGTATGTTTTGTCCCTGTACTGATTCAATATTTACATTTTGGAAAAAGATTAATTATCAATATTGGATGTTTGTAAAACCACTTCAAGCGTACATGATATATGCTTTGTTGAATTACAGTAGGATGGCAATTAATTTAGTGTCTTCTGTGAACGGCAAACAAATACACCCATTAAAACGATGTGTAATTAATTAGCCTGTAGCCTAGGTGGAGAGGCTACATGGTGTTTTGAAGCCCCTTAAACGAAAGGCAGACGCGTTTCACTTGATGCGTGTAATTCCTAAATGAACCATGAGATGGCGGTGCTGTCACACTTTTCCTCTTCGAGTTGCTTTCGTCAAGAAGTCGAGACTAAATTCTCACTGGGTTTGTGACAATTAATGCAAAGTCACTTTTTCGTGTAAATAACATTTATTACATATTTGTTTCCCTCCTCTGACATTACATTAATAACAATATCTGAAGCCTGCTATTAGATTATATTGTTATTTGTTTTCAGAGTTCCAACTTTGCAAATAAATTCAAAGTCTATGGGAAAAGTGCAATCAACTTATAATTTCATGTTGTAGTAACATTGGCATCACAAGGTTTTTCTTTTTTCACCACTTTAAAAATGCTTAAGCACTTAATCTTAAAAGTTGAAAAATAAATTAATTCAGTGGGTCCGGTGAGGAAAATATATTTGTTAATGAGTTAGGCTAATTGTATTAGTCCTAATCTGCATATGCTTTACTACATAACGTATTTGCATAGGCATTAGGCTAATGATATTAATGTAAATATTGCGATTTGGGGAATTTTGGTAATCTTATTCTTGAGATAACTTCGCTATTTAAAATAGCACAATTTTCAGAGAAGTTTTTGCATATAGTCGCTTCTAAAATGGCAGGAAAAGTAGATTCTGAATCTGCATATCCGTCATGAGGATGGGGGCGGAGTCACGCGCTGTCTAGTGTGATTGATGCTCGTGACGTGTCAAATTGAGCGCACGAGCCAGTCTCCTGGACGGACGGAGTTTCTCAAGTGGATCAAAGATTACTGTAAAAACCTGCTCAGTCCTAAACTCAGACACTTCAGCCATAAAAAAAGCAGAAGAAGAGGGCAGTCCTAGCGGGAGACACGGGGAAACCTCTCCAATGCTGCACGGGACACAGCAGCACAGTTAAAGGTTAAAGGAGCACAACCACTGTAGGGAAATATCACAATGCAAATGGGTAAGTTCCTCTTCATCTGTTGGACAGGAATTGAGAATAAAATACATAGATGCATCCACACCGATCAAATGATGTAGGCTATTCATTTTTTAATGCTAGAAAGGGCACACGATTCTTATAAAATATGATATAAGTATTCGATAAATTAGGCAGACAAACGTTAGATTAAAGCAGGCCTGCTCATACTCCCAAACACTTTATGCACTCTTAAAAAAGCCTAAATCGAAATCTTTTTTAGATATAACCTACATATTTGTGTGCGTTTTATTCATTTGTGCCTGTGGTTTTGTTCCCTAATAATTCCCTGTTGTTGTTGTTTTGTTTTTTTAAGTTATGTTTTTTAATGATGAACCGCCAGAAACCCCATTTGATTTCAAAGACACCTTTCAGTAAAATAGTCCATTATATAATAATATATTATAAAATATTCTTTATTAAATCCTGGAGAATTTATTTTTTTATTTTTTATTATTATGTTGAGTGCATGATGATCGTTTCATTTAGGCAAACGCCGCAATGCAAGGCAAATGTGTAGGGTAATATAAAAATGTGTATATGTGGGCTATGTATGTATGTACTGTATGATGGATGTATTTATGTTTGATGCTGTGTTTATGTATGATCTCCTTTACAGCGACCTTGAGCTTTGGGAAAGGCGCTTTATAAATAAAGCTTAGGCCTATTATTAGGCTATTATGATCATTAGCTTTAAAAACTGCACTGTATAGCTGAATATGATGAATCTCTTGCAGATCAGACGTACGGGGAGGTGAACCAGCTTGGCGGTGTGTTTGTCAACGGTCGGCCTCTTCCCAATGCGATCCGGATCCGAATCGTCGAACTGGCGCAGCTCGGGATCAGGCCGTGTGACATAAGTCGACAGCTCCGGGTCTCTCACGGGTGTGTGAGCAAAATCCTGGCCAGGTACAACGAGACCGGCTCTATTTTACCTGGTGCTATCGGTGGGAGTAAACCCCGGGTCACGACGCCAAACGTGGTGAAGAGCATACGGGATTATAAACAGGGCGATCCTGGAATATTTGCTTGGGAAATACGCGACAGACTGCTGGCCGACGGAGTGTGCGACAAATATAACGTCCCGTCTGTGAGCTCCATCAGTCGCATTTTAAGAAACAAGATCGGGAACCTGTCTCAGCCGAGTCAGTATGACAGCAAACCCTCTCCACCGCAGATCTCCTATAACCCCGTGTATCCATACTCCTACCCGAACGCCATGTCCCCGACCGGCTCCAAACTGGGCAGTCCTCCGGGGATGTCTGTCAGCCTGTCCCGGGCCTGGCCCTCCGTGCACACCGTCAGCAACATATTAGGAATACGGGCTTTCATGGATCCCGCAGGTATTCACACCTTCCGTATTTTCAATTATCCATGGACCGTCCTTATCGAAGCCGCGTAAACGTTTGGTATGATTTTACGCGCAATGCATGATGCTATTTTGATTAATAAGAACATATTAAAAAGTGTTAATTTATCGTCAGCTATAGATCTTACCAGTTTTTTGTTCAGTTGACATCCAACAAAAGTTCCTGTGTTGACGAAATATTGTGAGGGAATGCCAGCGTGTTCTTAATATCAATCATTCAACTAAATCTATAATTCTTGATGTCTGTAATTGTATTTTCACTAAACGTCACCATAGGCTGCCATTCAGATTCAGTTGTTGATATCAAGAATTGATTTCTTAGTTGAAATTCCAATTTCACATATAGGCCTATATCAGAAATACAATTCTTACTAGTAAAAATCATAATTTTTGATATCAATAGCCTAATAACCTTGTTACTAGTAAAAATATTTTCACTGTTTGAAATGTTAATTCTTGATATCTGTAAATGTTTTTCAACATGTTACATTTATTATTTCTGATATCTGAAAATGTGTTTCTGATATAACAATAATTAGCAGAGTAATTTCAGATATCTAAAATGGCTTTCTTACTAATCACATTCATGACATCAGAAATGAACATTGTCAATATAGTCACAAGCGAATTATTATCAAAAATGAACATTTTTACTAGAGGCAATCCAATTGTTGATATCAAGAATAATAGATATTTGCACTAGTAACCACTCAATCAATTATATCCATAAAATTTGATTTTTACTAGTAAGAATTGTATTTCTTTAAGAAATCGATTCTTGATATCAACAATTTAATTTGAATGGCAGCCGATTGTGACATTTAACCAGTGAAAATACATTACAGATATCAATAATTATAATTTTTACTAGTTGAAATGTAATTCTTGATATCAAGTGATGACTTCATGATATCAATAATGAACATTTACACTAGTGAAAATTGTTGATATCAAGAATTCATATCCTGGGAAAGAGTAAAAGTCAAAACGGCTTGCCATAATAGGGAATCGTTTATGCATCTGGATTATATCGCTGTACTTTTGTTCTTATGCTTCTGCTGTCTGGAGATTAAAATCTTTTCCTGCTGAGTAATATTACAGCTTCTTCAGATCAGTGTTTAGGTTCTTCTTAAAGCATGATTACAGAGAATAAAAAATACAAGGCTTTCCTATAAGGCACAACTGAGCTTGCTGAGCAGAATTTGAGGCCCACGTTTAAATAAACCAGCCGCTCTTATACAGTCTGATAATGCATTTATAGAGTTTCTATTTCTAAATGTGACTAATGTTGTTTGCATTATAGCAAGAAGACCATCATTTTCAGACAGAGCCAAGAAGCTCAATTCTTTATCTCAGTGTTTACTCCAAGATCAGAGCGCATCATCGTGAAATCCCAATCTCTGAACTGTTGCTGTTAACGTGATGCAACTATTAAAATGCGTTTTGATTTATTTAATATTTTACAGCCATTGCTGGAACAGAGAGTTACCAGCAGAAAATGGAGGACTGGACGGGCGTTAACAGATCTTCATTTCCTTCCGTGCACGGAGTCAACGGCATCGACAAACCAGAAAGTGACATTAAGTACAACCAGGTGAACTTTTAATTTATGCTTTATTTATTCTAGCATGAGTTATTGTAAATTCACACAATTACTTGTTTAATTTCCAATATAAGCAAGCGATATAAAAATAAAAAGGTTGGTTTTTCGCAGTGATGTCAAAAAAGTCCCAATTGGGTCCCAATTTATTCTTGGTGTGAACTGTGAAGAAAACTTTTTTTTTTTTTTTTTACTTTAAAGAGCCTTTTGTGAAATAGAAAGGTTTTTCATGAAACTAGATACCAATAAAGAATCTTTATTTTTTAAAGTGGAGAGATCTTGTGGATCTTAAAACCTTGTTTTAATGTTCATAATCTCTTTTTCTAAATTGTTTATTCAGAATTGATCTTGTACGTTCCATCGAGTATTATTGCATCATCATTTAAAATGATCACAAACTTGTTGATTTCATTTTATTTTCTCATAATATAATTTTATGTCTTTGTTATTCTTTGTAGTTTTTCTTGGTGCAAAGGTATACAATTCTTAATATACCTTTAATTGTTTTCAGGCTTCATCAAATTTATCGGGATATGTTCCCGCGTGCGCGTACTCCGCTAATCAGTACGGGGTTTACGGAGGGCCCGCCGGGAACTACGGGCACTGGCAGTCTCAGGGCGCGAGCCTCAGCCATCCGAACACCGGGGCCATGATCCAGAGCCCAAACCTGCACTGCGCCATAGCCTTCAAAAACCCGGCCCGGGACGGTAAGAGGCCACCTGTGACTGTCCTGAACACTCAGTCATCCACATTATGACCCTGCACACAAACAAGAAATCAGTTTTCAAAAGTTTAGTCGAATTTGTGCGTTAGTAGGCTATGGTTTTGCAATAAACATCACAATAGGAACCTTAACGGAAAAAGAATGTAAAATCGCTGCAGTAAAACATATTAGTTTGTAAGCTACAACTTAGGCTGTAGAAATAAAAAGCTAAAAATGTTGTTTATTGACTAAAAGAAAGAAATATGTCCCGCTAAACTGCTCAATTCAGTTCTAAGAAATTAATAATTTTATCCTAAAATCAAAAAATTGTTAATTCGTTTTTTTAATGTCTCTGAATAAATGCCATATTTAAAAAAATCCTAGATTGTGTTATTGAAGTCATTCAATAAGTTATCTGTTGCTGAAGCAACGTAAAATTTGGGTTATTGTGGTACAGTGATAAACTCTACGAAATCTTATATATCAATGGACAAATTTAATCTAATTTAATCCTATATACAATTATTTATTTTCTTGGATTATTTAGATCAAAACAAGACATGGTTTGTACTGATTATTGACTTCATCCATCCGTCTTCCGCGGCAGTGCTGGATGATGACGTGTACATCAGGGTAAATTATACCAGAGTAAAGAGGTTAGATGAACGTAACGAGAACGTTCTGAGAATGTAATGGGAACACTGTAAAAAGTGATCAGTTGACTTAACTGTTTTTTTTTGTTTTTTTTAAGTGAGGAAACCCGTTGCCTTGAAATTATTAATAAACTTAATGCCTAATAAAAAAAATTAAAAAAAGTTTTGTGAACTTGACAATTCCACATAACTTAACTTTTCAATTAGGTTAAGTTGAGTCAACTGATCACTCTTTAAAGTGAAGGTTTTAGGGGAACGTTCTGCAGGGAACGTTCTATTTGCGTAAAGAAAACGTTCTTGCTATAACCATCAGAACGTTTGGATGTCTGTTCTGGGAACCAGAAACTAACGTTCACAGAACGTTCTAAAAACCAAAAATTGTTAGCTGGAATATTGTTAAGAAATCTATATGCATACGTTTACTGTAAAAATTATGTTTTTTATAGCTAAAAAGCGATCTCTTTTTATAAAGCAAGCGCGTATGATGACATGATTTCCCTGCGTAAACAATAGGCCTATATGTTTATATTTTATATTTTTTTTTATTCTTTATTCTGTTCTTATTTTATATGTATTAAGCTGTTTTACATTGCAGTTTATGTTAATTTAGCAAATTAATTTAGCACATTAATTGCATTATTTGCTGTGTTTACTGTGACGGCATGGCAACACTGCTTTGTCTTTACGCCAATTTTAATGCACACAGCTGCCAGTTTTATAACTTAAAGGGATAGTTCTCCCAAAAATGAAAATTCTGTCATCATTTACTCACCCTCAAGTTGTTCCAAACCTGTATGAGTTTCTTTCTTCTGCGGAACACAAAAGAAGTTATTTTAAAGAATGTTGGTAACCAGACAGTTGACAAAAGCCTAGACTTAGTATTATTTTTTTTTTCTCTACTGGAAGTCAATGGCTGTTTGATTACCAATATTCTTTAAAATATCTTCTTTTGTGTCCAACAGAAGAAAGAAACTCATACAGGTTTGGAACAACATAAGGGTGAGCAAGTAATGACATCCCTTTAATGTAATGTGTCCCTTTAAATTTACCCCCCAAAATTGCAGTGCATGTCACTCTGACTTTATAAAGGAAGTTATCAGCTTAAAAAAGGCTCATTTTCATCTTGTTTGCTACATAAACACCCCTCTCTCTTTTGGCTCCAGCTGTAGAAAGAAAGAGTCCTCTGAGCAAACAGCAGCACGACGTTCATGGACTCTCAGAGTCATAAGAACACAAAGACCAGCAGAGAAAACTATCATCTGTTCATCCTTCAAACACTCGCTCGTCTGGATAAAACACACCTGAATGTTTCACACCATCATGGAGGAGTGGGATCTGAAGCTGTGGAGACAGAGACACCACAGAGGATTTCTGCAATATTTGCAGTAGATTTTTTTTTCTTGTTCTTTGCTGTAAATAAATTTGGCGTCAGGCTGCAACATTGTTAGAGTCATGCGCCTTATGGAAATGAAATGAAACTGTCATTGCATTTTCGTGACTGTATGATATTGAATGGCCTATAGGCCTATATATATATATATATCTATTTTTATAAATTCATTTCTGCTTAATAAAGGCATGTCAAAAGTGAACTGTCTTTCAGCGTATCAGTTCTATGGCTGGTTTCTCAGCGGTCACAGATAACATGTTTACAGAGAGATTATGTGGGATTTCACGCTGAAAACCTTGTGAATAAACAGATGGACGATGCTATCAAACTGTTGCCACAGGTCCGTTTAGCTGACCTTAAATGTAAAAGATCTATACGATGAATAATAAAATCCACTAAATTACTTTATAAAAATAGCAGTTTTTTTGGTGAGTAACGAATGCGAGCTAAGATGCATTATCGTGTCTTAACATAAGCCTATGTGTTAAATAAATACACAAAACAAAGGAAATAGGCCTTACAACAATTAAATACAATAACATTTGAAAGAACGAAAGACAGAGAACAAACGAAAATGCATCATATTTCCTGACGGGCACATATACGGAATATTTCCAGATTATTCTTTTTTTACTTGCTTTTTTTACTTTACTTGAGTATTTTATTGGTGTACACTGAAAAATAAAAATAAAAAGATATATATAGGCTATGATCAATAAGTTATGACAACATATGTTTTGCCTTTATACCAGATTCAACTTATTTTTTTAAGTCAGTTTAATGTAATTTAAATTGAAATAACTTAAACATCCAAGCTGATTAAAAAAAATGAAGGAAGCAATTTACATTGGTTTATTTTATTTGTAATTTTATGCATTGAGCATGCAATTTACCTTTCCACTTGTTAGTTGTTCGATTTTCTTTTTCTTTTCTTTTTTTATAAATGATCATTATGGTTTGACGTTTTATCGCTTTTTAAAAGAAAATCTGACGTTTACATTTGTTCTAAATCGGCAGGACTGAATTCAGCACTTCAAAATCCCGCAAAATCTTTTAATTAGCATATTTGTGAGACTGTTTGATAAACTGCGTCAGATGAAGTTCACACTGTGAAGTGTGTTGAACTTGAACATCTGGGTTTACTTTTAGCATAAAGCAACTGCTTGGATTCATAATTAAGGGTATGCTAATGAAGTCATTTGAACGAGGTGTAGAATGTAGAATCAAACACAGTTATAAAACGCAGTTGTTGTTGTTGTTTTGTTTTTTTTTGGGGGGGGGGGGGGTAACACTTTACAATAAGGTTTCATTATACAAACTAGGCTAAGAATTAATAATAATTACAGCATTTATTAATCTTAATTCATGTTAATTAAAACATTTACTAACACATTATTAAAATTCAAAAGTTGTATTTGTTAACATAGTTAATGCACTGTGAACTAACATGAAGGACTGTAATTTTATTATAACTAACGTTAACAAAGATTAATAACTAATGTCTTGCTCATTAGTTCATGGTTAATACATTAACTAATGTCAACAAATGAGACTTTATTGTAAATGTCACCGTTTTTTTAACAAAACAAAGACTCAAATATATGTGCTCAAGTGAAACCGAGGAACGTTTTATTGCAGATTTGAACGCTATATTTGTAGATCTAAGCATGCATCACTTGCCATATTTACACAGAGGGATATCAAATAAAACTAGGCACACCCTGAAAACAACTATATCCTGGAAAAAAGTTGGTTATTAACTGTGGGCAAACTTTTTGGTCCTATTGGTTCTTATCTGTCCCGTCTAGAGCTTCTGAACTCTTGACAGTTGCAGACAGGCTCTCTATACTCTCAGCTCAGCTCATGAACCAACGTGTTTTACCATCACATGTTTCCTACAGTTAAGCAGGAGTAACTGTGGACTGATCACGAGGAGGATATCGGATATGTGATGATGTTCTGCTCATAGAAGGGCTTTATGTGCTGTGTAATATAGAGTTGATGATGATGATGACACACTATCAATGATCTGATTGTGACAATCGTTTACCTGAGGCCTTATTAATCTCATTGCCATATATAAGGAAAATATCTTCAAAAATGTTCCAGTATGCTCCGAGACTATGTTTGCAATATTAGACTCAGTCTGTAAGGCCCAGCAAGTCAAAAGTGTTGCAATGAAGATTGACATCAATCTGTCAATGACATTTATATGATTCACATAATAGCCATGTGGAACCCACAAGTTTGAAACTTCATTGAAATCTAGATTTTTTTTATTTCATTTAAATCGGGAAATAAACAGTTTTGGGGTTTCCCGATTTAAATGAAATTGAAAAAATCTAGATTTCAATGAAGTTTCAAACTTATATGACATATATTATCATATATTCACACTTTAGATCAGGGTCCAATTCTCACAATTAACTAACTATATTAACTATGTATTTTGCCTCAAAAACCTGTAATTACTACTTATAAATGTTTGGTAGTTGTTAAGTTTAGATATTATGTAGGACTGAGGGATGTAGAATATGATCATGCAGAATAAGGCTAAATTAACATGAGCTTTATAAGTATAGCCAATATCCTAGTAATATAACTGTTTTTATATATTTTAATATATTGTGTTCCTGTGATCAAAGCTGAATTTTCCACTTCAGTGTCACATGATCCTTCAGAAATCATTCAAGACATTTATAATGTTACAAGAGATTTATATTTCAAATACATGCTGTTCTTTGTCCATTTTCACAGCCAACAGAACGTTTGGATGTCTGTTCTTGGAACCAGAAACGAATTACTGGGATTACTGGGAACCAGAAACTAGCTGGGATATTGAAATCTATATGCATGTTTATTGTACAAATGTTGATATTTTCTATAGCATTTTATAAAGCAAACGCTTATGATGACATGATTTCCCTGTGTAAACATGATTTCCCTTGGTTTCATAGACCGACAGACAGACAGACAGACAGACAGACCGACAGACAGACAGACAGACAGACAGACACACAGACAGACAGACAGACAGACAGATATATAGATAGATAGATAAATAGACAGACAGACAGAATGTCTCAGACTTTTGGACCCCATTGTATACAAAAGGCTTTAAAGAATGATGATATCCATATCATTGTGTTTTTTTAAGACTTTGCAGGCAAACAAAGAGCTGGTAAAGAAATACATCACATCTTTGAAGACCTTAATCCTCGTCTCAGACATAATCCTATACACAAAATCCTAATTTTCTGATGATGATGATGGAACGCGCTCACAGCATCACAAGAAGAGACGAATGTCAAACCCTGAAGCTAATTATGGGGTATTATGGTACACGCTTTGTTGTGTAGAACTAGTTTTGACTTTTGTTAGTTATGATTGTCCTCCACACCTCGGAAGATCATTAATCTGGTCCAAGTCAAACACGATTAGCTGTATTTCAGGCCACAGGGTTTGAATGTCTCAGTCAGACAGCAGGCGCCGTGAGATGCTCTATACAGTCAGAGCGTGAAACCACAGCCTGACGTCTCCTGCACTGCTGGACTACCATCACACACTCATTCACAAGCTCCACACACAGAACAAAACATCATCATGTGCTTCCAGAACACTCTTAATATCTCATAGACCAGCTGATGGGTTGCTATATAATTGTGCATTGCAATAGGATAAAAAATAAATAGGCTTATCAAATTTGAAAAGGGAGGAGGAAACGCTTCCATATCTTTTGTTGTTGCTGACGTCAAAGGTTTTGTGTTTGACAGGTTGCATGACAAGCCCTCATCTTCAAAAACCATGAATAAAAATGTGTTAAAAACATGCCATTAAATACTGCTTTACTGGCAATGAGATTTTGTGCTGAGTTCAAAGTGTTTTGTATCGTGAATTGTTGGCTATTTTTTAACTATAGACATTTACAAATAAAATATTTTTTTATTATTACAAATGAAAATTCTTACAATTATTCAATATTATTAGGCCTATAAGGTTCATGACAATATGAATTTCAATGTTTGATTTTATATTTTGCATGAACAACAATTTTGGGGAACACTTTGTTTAAGGTGACATGTTACTATACTATAATAATAACAGTAAATTATGCATAATTACAAGTAACTAACCCTAAACCTAACCCTAACTCTAATATTACTTATATGAGTAATTACAATGTAACTACGTATATAAATAAATAAAGTGTAACCCAATTTTGTCACAGCACTTGATGTCAATGTAAAACCCTTTTTGGCTGTAAGAAATCAGTTTATAATAGTGTAATGTTTTAATGAATCAGTCAAGCGATTTGTAGATTCTGTCTAATCCAAAATCATAAGTGTTTGATCATATTTACATGTGTGCATTTGACAGACACTTATCCATAGTGACTTCAGTGCATTCAGGCTGTACATTTAGATGTTTGTGAGCTGAAACACTATTCTCAAAACCACTATTTAAATATGTATGTTAATACAATCGAATGGCTGAATCTTTTTTGTTGACAGTTCATTGAGTTCAATAGGAGAGTTTCGGTAAAATGAGCCTGCACTTCCTAACACTAGAGACACCAAACTGACACCACTGAAATAAAGAATCACAAAATGACTCTTCTTTACCAGTGTGTTTCTTCCCCATTCATCAAACACATCCTGACGTGCAGCTTCATGGGAAATGAGCTAATGGATGCGCATGTGATCTCAGCAGTTTAGGGTTACTCTGTTTGTTGAGCACTTACACAAGTGTGTGTGTGTTGCCCATCTATTTCTGTCGTTTAGCCCATCTTGGTCTTTAAACCCAGGCTGTGTCTTCTAAACAGTCTCTGTTTGCTCTTATATTATAGTCATGTACGGCCGCTGAGGAAGCCTGCGGTTCTGATCCAGCGATGGGCTCAGCACTTCTTCTGTTTGTTTGGGTGATGATATGCAGGCTTGGCTTTGAAAGATGGCTGGACTGACTGACCTTTTAGAAGTCCGGCATACTAAAGGATTTCAAATATTGTCCGGAAGTCCATAAAATGATGGGTTTATGAGGTCCCTCCGAGCATATTCATAAAAATGTATATAAAAAAAGAAGTGATTAACCATTTTAGCATCCCCAAAGAACCTTTCAGTGAACAGTTCTTCAAAGAACTTGGTGTCAAGAACATTTGAAAAATCTAAAGAACTTTTTTCCACTATAAAGAACCTTGTGTGGAATGGAAAGGTTCTGTGGATGTTTAAGGTTCTTCATGGAATCATCAATGCCAATAAATAAGCTTTATTTTTAAGAGAAAGTGAGAGAGTCGAGGCTGTATTTGTTTTAGTTGTGGCTTGTGTTTGAGCCAGGCAGCTTGCAGAAGTAATGCTGAGAATATTTGCATGAAATAAACAGGAATTTCCTCTTTATGCCAAAAAAATGAAAAAATAAAACATTTATTGTTCAATGATGATCTCGACGTTTCTACGCTATATTTAAATATTAATAATAGTAAATGATCTAATTTTGTGTCTAGAAAATAGTGGCATTGTATTATGGAGAATATCTCAGTCTTTATTTGTTAATGAGAGATGTGTGGACACATTGATGGTTTTAGATTTGTGGAGTAAAAAATTAAAGTTTGGTAATTTGAGGTTTAAAGAAATGGCACAGAAGTCCTAAGTGGTCCCACATTTTAGTGTTATTATTATTTGATACATATTATTTATACTTATTGTAATTCAGTTGGTAATTATTCAATAATTCCACGAATTAGATGCATTTCAGACACTTTTCATTAAAACCTATTGGTGAAATCTTTAAGTTTGAATTCATAGTGTTTCTATTATGACATCTTCAAATATGGGCAATTAAACATGTCAATTTTCATTTACCTATAGATATAATGTGTCTTTCAGATGAATCTCTTTGGCTGGGATTCTGCTTTGTCATCGGTAATAAATTGTCAAACCACAATTTGATGTTGCAATGTTATTTCCATCAAGAGGTGCATCAGTTTTCGGTCCAGATCTTGTATTGACAATGCAAGAGTCCAGATCTCTGTAAAGTCCCCTCCAGCACATCACAAAGACTTTCAGAGAATTTAAGATCTGGACTCAGAGGAGCCGATTCATGTGTGCAAATGATTCTTCATTCTCTCTCACAACCATTCTTTCACAATCTGAGCCTGATGAATCTTGACATCTGGAATATGGTCATGATGTGTCTTCATACATGGTTGTTTAAGAAATAAAAAGCACTCCATCAGTTAGGGTTAGAAGAACTGTTGCCAAACATATAAAATTGCAAGAAACATAAAAATCACTGCAATAATGATCCAAGCATAGACTCGGGTACTGACCGGGCAGTGTGTTACAATTTAAAAGTAAATGCACATTTGGGGCTCAGAAAATGTTAGAAAATGTTATACTGTTTAATTTTTTGACACCGATCTTGCAAGAGCGAAACAGGCTGTACATTTTGTGCTCAAGTGCAAGTACAAGAATCCTCCCCTCTCAACAGCAGCCCACCCTATATGACTTCACTGTATCCCATCATGCAATGCTCCTAATGTTAACAGCTTCCTCATCTGTGGGCAATGCAAGAAACAGATGCGAAAAACTGCAACACTGTGCCAGTGTTTCTACAAAATGAGCTTTAATATGCAGTCAGGATCCTGATTTAAAGATGTGAAAATATAAATCCAAAATGGGATGCATTTACTGTTGTTTAATTTGTATGTATTTGCCTGCATTATTTTATGAAAAGTAGTATTTTGCAATAACAAATTATGGTTTGTGTTTCCACAGATGCAACTGACTAGTTTTGATTCTCCTGAAGAAGAGAAAAAAAGACGCCTTTGCTTGTTAGAAGGCATTATGAGACCGTCTGTGCTTTCAACAGTGTTTCAAGGTGGGTCTATTTCAAAATCACCTACCATGATTGAAAGACCTGGATAAGAGCTTTTTGCGGTCATGTGACACCAAGTTGTGTTTCATCTTTTGCACTGACTCTCTGCTGACCTTGTCAGAGTGTTTCATTTGTAACGGTGGTTGGCAACCGTCAAACTCGTTTTTCCACCGCAGTGACATGACTGTCTCTAATCTGAGCTCCACTAAACTCAGTCTGCACATAGGACAAAAGAAAGAAAGAAATGAAAAGAAAAGCGAGGTATTGAGATGCTTTTCATTGATGCCATTGTGTTGATTGCTCCTGAAAACACGGTGTGAATATGTCTGCGAGTCAAAGGCATCTTTAATGAAAAGCTGCACGCACACATGAACTGAACCGATCGCTATCTCCTCCTGAGGAGAGAAAATTCAAGTCTTGACTGTAATCGGGAAATTCCATCTCAACTTACTGGCTGACGTCCACAGAATATCTCAGGCCACCGATATGGAAAAGGCCAAAAAAAAAAAAAAGTGTGTGTGTGCAAAGAAATGTAATGATTTCTGAGAATTTATTGCAACATCCAATAAAATAAAATAGCTTATGGGATGAAAATGAGAACGGTTTCCAAATAAATAATTTTAAAAGGGTTGAGCAATTTAGAAGTTGCAACCTCTTCGTGTCTAAATTTGCTTAGTCCAATCTAGTCACACTTCTTCAGATCATTTACTTTTAGACTGAAAAATCTGTCATCATCCACCCACTCTCTTGTCACTTGAAACTCCTATGACTCTTTCCCCAATGAACACAAAGGAGCCATTATCAACATGCCATGTTTTCCATGCAACAAAAAATGCAATATGATCACCGGCTGTCAAGGTCAGATGCGGTTTTAATTTTATTAAAATAAATAAAAAGAACTACTATTGTTTGTAGTTTATTTAGCTTTATTCGCATGTCTTATCTCGCCTAGGGAAAAAAGTAAGCCCTCGACTGGTGCCCTTAAAAAAAAGTGCACACTTCCCTGTGTGTGTCCCGTTTTACCTTTTCAGCGGCTCTGAGCTTCTGCACTGATGGCGGTGACTGATAGAGTGTTGTGGGCAACCAACCTGTCCCAAAACCTCATACAAATCAACCAGGGAACAGATCACAACCAATAGCCAGAGGAGCTGACTTTACCCTGCCGTGCCACACAGCACGACCCCATTCCTCCATTTCCCACTTCACTTTATCACCAGCCTTGGCAAACGACTGTGAACAATTATCAAGGGCATAGTACTGATTCTCTAAGCGCTCCATTAGCCAGAGCTAGTCCTTTCTGACGCTAGGTTCTGGTTTAATCCGAAACATCAGTGCTGAGACGGCACATTCTGAAGCACTGAATCAGAAAGCCTTTAGACTTCTTTGAATAGATTCAGCGAACTTCAGTGTTTTATACACAATTATGATTTTATCAATGTAGGTTTTTTTCCTCACTGACCTTAGTTGAGTTCAAATCTGTGTTCTCTTGTTCAGGCTATGGAATGCTTTCATAAAAAACTTAGCAGTGCCAAAACTTGTTCAAAAGGTGCTCGACCTTGACCCTGTTTATACCTGGCATTAAAGGGATAGTTCACCCAAAAAATAAAAAAATTCTGTCTGCATTACTTACCCTCATGTTTTTCCAAACCTGTATGAGTTTTTTTCTTCGGTTGAACACAAAAGAAGATATTTTAAAGAATGTTGACGATATCCATTGACTTCCATAATAGGAAAAAAAAAAACCTATTGAAATCAATGGCTACCGTCTGGTTACAACAAATATATTTTATGTTCAACAGAAGAAAGAAACTCATACAGGAACAAAATGAGGGTGAGTAAAAGATGATAAAATTTTCATTTTTGGGTGAACTATCCCTTTAAATGCGATTACCTTAGTCTGATGACCCCATTGACCTGGCAGTTTAAAAACAAGACAAAAACTTAAACTGAGAAAAAAGACCATAAAAGATAGTGATACAAAACAATAATAAAATCCATCCAAATAAAATTCCAGCCAATATATATATATTGACATTTATTATTAAAATGGAGAAAAAAAAAAAAGAAAAAAATTTATAATTTTAAATCACTGAGATCTCCTGAGAGAAAGTGGACAGAGTAACAGTTCTCTAAAGCATCTTTAAGTCACATTTCTAATCTATTAAGGTCGGTGTTAACAGCATGTACGGCAGAATGTAAGTGGGTCTCATGGGGAGACGGCCCTCAAATCTCTCTCTGTTTCCTCTCTCGTGAAACCTGAAGCTTCAGCGTCGACAGACGGGTGAGTGGCCGAGCCACACCTCATTCTCAGAGGAGCTTTAAAAGCTTCACTCCTAATCCCTTAACTAAATATTTTCAGATTATTTAATGCGGTGAGGGTTTGCTTCTCCAGAAAATCTCCGGAGATTAAGAGATCAGGAACACTCAGGTAGGTGGGAATGTGAAGGTGAAGATCATTACAGAGACGTCAGCGACAGCAAAGACACCTAGAGGGAAATGTTATTACCCAGAATGCTCTTTCAGGAAGTATCCCGTCTCAGTTAAAATCTCTTTGAGGTCATTTTCTCCATTGGATCTCCATTTCATCTCATTGCAAAAACAATTGACAAATTAAAGAGATCTCATAGTTTCTAGTGGGCAGTTTCGGATGAATTTCAGTTGTTCAATAAATGCCACTGCTAATAGGATTGTTGTTCCCATAGACATACTTATCATTATCACTTCATTATTCTTCAAATAGACTGAATCTAATGTTATTGTGTCTCACGTGAAGCCAGTAGTCCTCATCTCATCCGTCACTTGTGTGTGCGCAGAGTGAGTGAGGATGTGTTGTTTCCTCTCAGCTCATCAGCTCTGAATAGGTTGTGTGTACACACTGGTGTGAGAGAGATGCATCAAATGGGGGCTCATTCAGGACCTGCAGTGGAGGAGGATGTTTTCAGCCCTTCTGGGTGGTACTGTGGACGCCCCTGATGCAGATAGTATTGTCAATGTGAAAAGGTGATGTGTTACAAAAGAAAAGAAGGAAGAGCGAGAGAGATGCATGCTGGGATACATGTGCAGGTAGACTGTCTGCAACAATGGTGCTCTTTGAGACTTATCTATGTACACAACTATAGTAACCAGTAGATGAACTCACACACGCAAATGCTCAAGACGTATATGTAAAATGCTTTATTTGGATTGACATTTTAATAAGATATCTTAAATGGATAGTGAAAATGAAAATTCCCTCATTAATTACTCACCCTCATGTCGTTCCAAACCCGTAAGACTTTTGTTCATCTTCAGAACACAAATGAAGATCTTTCTGATGAAATCTATGAGCTTTCTGTCCCTCCATTGACATCTACGCAACTACCACATTGACGCTTCAAAAAGATCATAAAGAGATTATAAA
Organism: Leuciscus leuciscus; assembly: GCF_965113295.1. Classification (NCBI taxonomy): domain Eukaryota; kingdom Metazoa; phylum Chordata; class Actinopteri; order Cypriniformes; family Leuciscidae; genus Leuciscus; species Leuciscus leuciscus. The sequence continues at coordinate 5,554,805 of NC_138743.1, forward strand.
ACTAATCCAATTGAATTGAGCAGTTTAGTGCAAATTTTCTGAAGAGACTCAATCACTTTATGATGTAGTGAACATGCTTGTTTACCACAACTGACCTGTGAATTGATGAATGTTCATGTGAATAAAAGCCTAAATTCAATCTGTTTATCATATAAAGCGATTGAGTCTCTTCAGAAAATTTGGACTAAAGTGTTGAATTCCTATGGATTAGTTTCACAATCTCTTTATGAACTTTTTGAAGCGTCAGTGTGGTAGTTGTGTATAGCTGTCTATGGAGGGACAAAAAGCTCTCAGATTTCATCAAAAAATATCTTCATTTGAGTTCTGAAAATTAACGAAAGCTACGGGTTTGGAACAACTTGAGGATGAGTAATTAATGAAAGAATTTTCATTTTTGGTTGAACTATCCCTTTAATATCAGGGAATTTTTGGAACTGTGTTAAAAGTATCATAATGTTAAACAGCATTTAAGACTTTAAGAAGTTTTTAAAGAGGCTGACAATTAGACACTTGTGTCCACTGTTAATATCACTGACACACAACTGTCCTTGCCTGATCAAAAGGTCTCAAAGGGAATAAAAAAATACTTGACCCTGGTAAAAACGGTACAGTCACACTCATTAGTTTACAATAAACAGATTAAGAAATGCAATTAAAAGTGATCTTTGGAGTTATACGTCTCACCTTTCAAATCACCCCCTCATTTGTTCCATGTCGGTGATAAGAGGCTTTAATCATCGGCTCGGTCTCAGGAGAAACGGTCTAACGTTCATGGTCTGCCTGCAATGTCTTTGCTAATGGGTTCAGGCAGCAGTCTTACCAGATATTACAAGGATATCAATGACAGGAGCCTGTCGACTATCAGTTAATAATGTTAAACATGAATATTAAAAATAACATTTATTTGATTAGTAGAAAAAAAGATTAAAAACACAGGTCTGACAAAGTTAGAATGCTGAAAACTAACAGCATGTTACATGATTTTTTTTTTGTAGAAATATTATTTTATTAGCAGAATATGTCCAAACAAACATTTGCCTAATTCTCATTGATTTGAAATGCTATCAAAGCACTTACAGACTGCTTTAGAAAGTAAAGGTGTGGGAAGACATTAAAAAGAGAGAGTGATTAACTAGCCTACAGGTGACAATTAAGTGTCTTTTACATTATTCTTCTGTTGATATTCTGCTTGACTGAATTTTAATAGGTGGTCAAAGTTCAGGAAAATGGCGACATGTTCTTGTAAAACAGTCTGGTTCGATTAGACATGTAGCCTATATACAGTGGTCTGTTCTCTGTTTAACACTATACTATTCTCATAAGCAGTGATGGACAGTAGCATCGCTAAAACTAGCGAAGCTGTTAGTTTAATCAGTAGCTAGATGGCGTCGTTGCTATTTTTTAAATCATTAAGCTTTCAGTTAAGTAGTTTTTATTAAACATGTGGATTTCGGCTAAAAAGAAGCATGTTCATTATTTACAAACCGGCTGTTTAGAATCAGAACAAGCGATGTCCGATTCAGGAATGAATGAGTCTTTCGAATCTGTTAATTTCGACAATTCTGAATCGTGGAATGGTCACCAATCGGAGCTGTTCCTGCGTCAATGACTCACTCAACTGAATCGGTTCCTCCAAACAGAGACTCCTCGCGAGTTCAGCAATGTGGGTCGGTCCATTATCATATCTTGCCAGGTGCAAGAGATTAATAAGCGATATAAGAAAATAAGCGGGGAAAAAACAAGTAGGCGTACTTAAATGTTTGCTTTTCTTCAGTCCGAAGATGATGATGCTTTTACATAGAATATAACCAACACATATTCATAGGTGAGGAGACTGCTGCTTAATTGCTGGTTTTGGATTTGAACATTCGTTTGGCCAATAATGAATAACCACTAACCAGCAACCGGCAGGAAAGCCCTAGAAATCACATAGAAATAGACAGAGCCCTATTCTGTGTATTGTACATTCTAAAATTAATTTGAACTTTAACATTTTTAAAGAGTTAAAGTGATTCTGAAACAATGCTGATGTCTTACGTGTGTTGCTATTTAAATGTTCGCTTTTAAAGCTAGAAGTACAGTTGGAAATGCAAGGACTGAAGAAAAAAAATGTCTTTATTGTGTGGTATGTTTGAATACATGTGATAATTGATGACTTTGATCACATGAAATAGGCCTAAACATTTGAAAAAGTCATGAGATCACAGAAAGACCGTGTTTGACTTTGCTGTTTTATTGTTAGTCTAACCAATAAACCAGCCTATAAGAACGTATGTTTTAGTCATTTCAAGTGTTTTCAATGAGGCATTTTGTTATTTTTTCCCTTTTAATGGACGCACAGCACACATTTGAGTGTTATGCAGAGAGAAAACTGCAGCAGACCACCCACTCCTGCACGTCTGAAACAGGGTCCAGAGAGGGTAATTAAGCTGTTTTCTCAGGTCATACAAGTCTTGCTCGTTAAAAATGAGAGGAGTGACGGGTGGTTGTATGCTGGAATACGCCAAAGACCGCTGGGTCAAGAAACTCCTGGGCCAGATATATTTTGCTGTTAATGAAGGACGCCAATAATATGATGGTCATCATCCTCATTGTGTGTGAGCGATCATCTGCCTTTATGAATCTCACGACACATGTAAAGAGGGTCAAGGTCATATTTCACCTTAAAACCAAAAGAAAAAGACAATATTAATTAGGCACTACTTGAAGTGATAGTCCACCCAAAATTTTAAACTATTTGTTTACTCTCCCTCATGGCAATTTCTCTCAAAAAATCCTGTCGTCAATGGCGTGCAATGAATTCTAGGGTAGGCAAGGTGGAGAAGGATCCATCTGTTGTATCCTTCATTGCCTGTGAAACAAAGGAGCCATTTTAAGGCCGCGTTTGAATGAGCCTTCGAAGGATGCAGCCTCTGAATTGGGACGCTGCTAAAGGTGTGCAAGATGCAGGCAGTCAAGAGGGGTGACGGTGTGTGTGTCACAGAACCCGCACTGTTTGCCGTTGTTTGTAAGCAAAGCCGAGCAGAGATTATCTGCAGTAAGAGCTGTGGGCTGTTGTAAATGATCTGTCGTGTGGGTGATAAACCCTGTCAAAAGCACCTCTAGCGCGGCACCTGGGCTTAAAGAAAGTCATGCTCAGATTTGTCTCTTGTGCAAGATTAAAATCAGGATGCGGTTGACTTCAGGGTAGGACTGAAGGGTTTATTTAACTCTAATGAATATTTTTCATTTCACACAAAGATATTTCTGCAGAGATCTCTGTGTATCTCTGGGTTTTGCGTCTGCTACAGTATGAGAACAAGCCATTTTCATTGTTGCAAACCATCCGTATAGGAAACACTGAGCCGTGTGCGAGTGAGTGTGTGTGCATTTTTTTGTGCATTCCTCACAGTGTTAATCATCAGTGCTAATTACAACAAACCCATGAAGAGACTGACTGGAATCTGTAAAGATTCTGAGGATGATTGTGGCATAATATGTACACAGCCAACCGCGGCGTCGCATTTGGTTCATCCAAAAAAAACAGCAGCTAGCCCACAATAAATATTGTGAATGAAAATAGAAATAGCTTAAAATAGAAATCTCTTTTTCGTAACTCGTTGTGCACGTCTAACAAGCTCCATCAGCCAATCGATTATGACGTTACAGATGAAAGCAAATTACAGATCTAAAATTTGTTGTAATTGCTGTGATTAAATGGTTGGAAACGGGTGATACCATCTCTCAGCCCTCCACCCACTAAAGAATGAGACTCAGCCATTAAATTATCCAGCTATCAGGAGTGCTGGAGTCCTACTTTGAAGTTGTTGGTTTAGAGAAATGGCGGGACTCGATTATGGGCAAAATTAGGGTGGCAGGCCGACCGGGAAGGCGCCGCGGCGTAAAGGGTCAACACCGAAAGAGGGCGGGTGCCAGTCGTATTTGGGTAACATGTTAGGCTACTGCCATTTCTGAGAATAATTTGTTGTTTCTGGAAACAGATCACTTAATCTAATGGGTTTGTAAATTAATAAAATCCTATAGGCATGAAATAAACCTGAATCAAACTCTTCAAAGAGTTGTTGTTAGCATTCTCATTCAGCTGTTTACTGCAGGACCATATGGTAAAAACTTGTTGCCTCGCTGCCCTATCAGGCTATGACTTTGTATGCAGCATTTGCACACGAAGGAACCTCACTGAAACTGATTTCAGACAGACATCATAATGGTTTAAAGATTTACAGCAAAAAAGAGAGAGCTTTCGTGAAAACTAAGAGAATATTTAATTACTACAATAGTAATTTCTCACTAGAAATTACATCAAAAGTGGAAAACGTACATTTACACACAAACGGACCAGCAACCACAACTTGCAGACGCCATCTTTATTTTTTAGCTCAACTGTCACAGAATTGAAAGCACAGGATTGTGGGATATCAAGGAAGGATACATCTATGCTGCCTTCGAAAATCGATCAGATGAAGGTATTTCAGGAGACAGGAAGTGAAGCTAACTTTGGATTCGGACGTGCAATGCCTTCCTGGAACACGTCCTCCTAAGGTATAGCATTATTAAGCTTTCGGACACAACCTTGGTAGTTATAGAATGGGGTCTAAAATGTCACCTGACCCCATTTTGGGTTTGTCAAAATCTCTAGTCTTAACAAAAGTCATTCAAATACATTTGAAAAGTTTAGCATAATTGAAAAAGCTAAATGAAATGGCTGGTGCATGTTTAAAAAAAAAATATATATATTGTTGATAACTAACAATTATTGTAGTCATAACATTAAAAATGGAGTCATATGCACTACTGTTCAAAATATGTAATCAGCACATTTTTTTAATGTTTTTGCAAGAAGAATCTTCTGCTCACCAACGATGCATTTGATCCAAAATACATAACCAAGGAAAATAAAAATCTTTAGTAACATTATATTTACTGTCACTTTTGATCAAATTATTGCATCCTTGCTGAATAAAAGTATTTATTTAAATAATATTTAAAAAAAATTGTGATCCCAAACTTTTGAACAGTACTAGGTCTTTATTGCACCAAAATGTAAATAAACTGTACAACAGTTAAATGTAGCCCTTAACATTGTGGCTTCCATTTCTGTTCTCGTAAGAGCCCACCTTGGTAAATGTGGGTTATCAAAAGACGTCAGGAAATCCCCAATTTCATCCACGGAAGGCTCATCTCCGAGTATGGATACTGAGTTTGGCTGGGCTGCCGTGAATTCCCTGTAGCCACAGACAGTTAAAGAGGCACTGATGCACACCGATCAGAACACATCATTTGGGCTGGAGCTCACACGGACAGATGGGAAAATGACAGGGTGAGTCAAGCCAAGGGGAAGAATGAGTTTCCTGTCCACAGAATATTCCTGATCTGTGATGATAGCGCAGGAATGACCGTCCACAATCAGGGCCCCTGAAGGGGAAGTCTCACAGAACAACATCTACAGACTCGCTCGGAATCTTGTTCATCTAAAGCGACGCTAAGAGGACACAAAATATTCATCAAATGTCAAAATGTTCCAAAACACTTTTAAAAATAAAGGGGGTTTTCACATGTAATGCACTGCAGAACTTTTGCCAAAAAGGAACTTTCAGTGAACAGTTCTTTTTTTCTTAGTGTGAAGAACATTTGAATAATCTAAAGAACCTTTAGAACCTTTGTGGAATGTAAATATTCCATGGATGTCAAGAAAGAACTTTTTTTTTCTTCTTTTTTTTTTTTTTAAAGAGTGTAACAGACAAATTGAAAGATGTGCACTTTTCCCTCAGGGCAATAAAGTTAGATATCGTCACCTAAAATAATTGGCCAAGTAATTTTTTGACAAAAATGATACGTCATCTCCTCATGATGGTGGCCACCTCTGGTAAAATCGCCCACATCCTCCGTTGAACAGATCATGCAATTCTACCCCTGTAGTATAATGGCTTATGTCAAGAGTGTTCCTTAGGCCGCTTTATTTTGCCTAAGTCATAAGACAATGACACTTAGGCAATTTTACAAGCTTTTCAAGATGGCAGCTGCATCAAGAAGAACGAAAATCTACTCAACCTTTGAAGTTTGGTTCAGTTTTTTGTGTTTTCTGAGAAACCTGAAAAAATTACTTGGGCAATTATTTTTGGAAGGTGACGATATTTAAGATCCTTTTGAACACAATTTCTGGATTGTGATGCAAAACTAATAAATCTCAGGTCTGAATCCTGAAATCCAACCACAAAAAGAGAGACCACACCTGTGGCAAAGTGTCCATTAAACACCTATTTGTGAGTTAATGATGTGAATCTGTATGGATGCACTTGTTGTATATGTCACTAATGGCTTTACAGTGACTGTTACGCCCATGTTTCTTTTCAACACCTAAAACCTGTAATACCCAGATGCAGGACTCTGAATAGTGTATACATGTTTAGGTTACTAACAGGCCACCTAAATATTTGTGTTACTAACATTTCATTGTGGTAACACCTTAGCGAGACAGGATGGCATCATATCCAGCAACATGTTCAACATACGGCCACTTTGATTTCAATTTTACCTCATTATCTGATTAAAAAGAGGCAGTTTACTATATCCGTATCTCATCTGAATGTCTCCTGGGATTAAACTAGAGATAGAAGGGGGTTTTCCAGCATCTCATTTGGGAATGTTTATGTAACCCTTACAATAATTTGGGCTGTTTGTTTCGGGTCCAGCCGGTGGTAATGAAGCCAGTTGAACTTAACTGCAAAGAAACCGTTTGAAAGCTCTGTTTGTTTTCACTCAGTCTTATCGAAAGATTTGAGAGCAATTACACTTTGATATAATTACTATTAGATTTAAACTGGCTGCAGTCATCAGAAAACAAGTCAGGAGCTTTAATGGAGTTTGTAATCGTGGGTGGCATATAGTTAAAAAGTCTTTAAACCAGAATTATTTGATACTATTTAATTGAAAAAGTTATTAAAAATGTGTTCTTGGTGTGTTGAAGATATGGTGTGTTTGTATCTATATATATATGTGTGTGTGTGTGTGTGTGTGTGTGTGTGTGTGTGTGTGTGTGTGTGTGTGTGTGTGTGTGTGTGTGTGTGTGTGTGTGTGTGTGTGTGTGTGTGTATTTGGTTTATCTAATTCGTTTAAATTTAGGCTATACTTCTTGCTCTGTAAAATCAATTAGTCTGCCAAAAATAGGACAAAAAAAATTATTATTTTCCTTTTACTCTAAACTATTTTAACCAGTAATTAATTAAAAATAAATAAGGAATTGTAAATGCAGGATAAAATACTGAACACTAAAACACTTCACACCATAAAAATAACTAGATCATTTTTAAAACAATTAGCTTAATAATTATCAATGCCCTGCAATGATTATTTTGGTATGTTTGAATCAACCAGTGCATGTTTTGGCTCACTCTGTTTTATAGCCTAATATTTCCACACATTAAATGCATCCCAGCAATAAAACTTCTAGGGTAATGAACTTCAATCATGTTTCAGTGAAAAATATGTTTGCAGGTTATAGCCTATATGCATTACCGGAATGCAGTTAAAATATGAAAAAATAGGTCCGAAATATATTTAACACTACTAAAGTTTTGATTGAGAGAGATGGAGTCTTTTAAAAGAGATCAATCAATCAAGAAAACAAATTGATTAAACAAAACAAAGTTCTCTCCCAAATATTTTTTTTCATTACACTTCGAGTTTATGGGCTATATGAGTTCATGTTCAAAGCTGTGTGTGTGTGTGTGTGTGTGTGTGTGTGTGTGTGTGTGTGTGTGTGTGTGTGTGTGTGTGTGTGTGTGTGTGTGTGTGTGTGTGTGTGTGTGTGTGTGTGTGTGTGTGTGAGAGAGAGAGAGAGAGAGAGAGAGAGAGAGAGAGAGAGAGAGAGAGAGAGATGTAAATTGCCGATATTAGGCGCATTGTACGTCATTGGCGACTTTTGAGCCGACTTTAGCTACTTTCCATTGAGAAAAGTTGGAATCACAAGGTCAGATTAGAGCAATCATAAAAAAAGAGAGAATATTTTTCTTAATTTTAATTCAGTGTAGGCCTACCTGCTAAATTCGAAATTCTCATGCCTTAATTAAAAGTGTTTCAGAAACGGTTGATACGAAATGTCTGCGTCACTCGAGTTCAGACACAAAACATGTTCGTCATGTGGAATTCAGATGCGTGTATAATGTTTTTACATTCATACAAACAATGTTGTATGCATTTGAAAAATATATTTGGTTTGTAGCAAAAGAAAATATGTTTATCAAAGGCTTATTTAAAAGTTTGAGAAGGAACTTTAGGGCTATAGCCTATATAAAAATATAGGCCCTAAATGAAAAAAAAAAAAAATAGCCTACCCTTAATAACAATCTAAACCATAGTAAATCGTTATTTCATATTCGTTTTACAGACTGATCGACACTTGGCCAACAGCAACTCGACATATGTCTTACATAGCAATAAAAACACACTGAGTCCATCTCAAAAAACATCAGAATCTTCACACCACACTGCAGTTTCGCGCTCAAGCGTCACAACGTGATCATTCCATTCTGATGATGCAACACTGCCATCTACTGACCGGGAGAGACTACTGCAAACTCTAAAGTATAAAGTACAGTAGGCCTATATCACTGGGATTTTGCAAAGAAAGACGTGTTCATGGATCAGCATATTGAATAACAAGTACCTAACCCTGGTTTTAAGCCTAAATTTGACATAAGCTGTAAACATGTCCCTCAGATCTGATTGGTTGATTGGAATGTTGTTCCAGAATCAACAACGATGTTAATCCAGGAACATGTTGTACAAATCACATTCACCATTAATATGCTAACCAAGTGCAAAGGGAGAGTATTTCACTTATTTTTAATGTATAAACAAAAGAGAGTTAACAAGAAATCACTTTTCTCATTGTAATATAAGTAAAACAGTTTTCAAATATAACAAACATATATTTTTTTCAGTACAATCAACTTGGATGTTTAAGTCATTTCAACTTAAATTGCATTAAACTGACTTAAATTAGATGAATCTTGAAAATTACGTAACTTATTTTGATGAGTTAAAACAATGTAATGTTGTCATAAATTATTGTTCATATAATATTTTACAGTCTCCAAACAAAACTGAACACCATAATGTGACTGTATATACCCAGGTTATTAGTGTAATGAAAGATGTTTTGTTTCTGTCTAGAAAACCATAAGGGAATTTTTTTCCTTTTACATTTAGTAGCCTACATCTTATTTAACATATATATATATATATATATGACCACCAGCAGGAACTAGGTTTAATGTTTGACCAGATCAAACTCAATGCACAATTAACTTCTCTGAAACACACTTCTGGAAAATCACTTCAGTCGTGCTCTTTCTGGCTAATGCGTCGTCTTATAAAACTGATCCAGCGGTTGTCCATCTTCCATCTCATCGCTGACATAAATCAGACGTCCATTAATTCATGACTTTAGTTCTTATAATGAATAACCTCTGAAGATTTTGTCTGCATTTTGCACTTTGCAAAAAAAATGTCTGATGGAAAAGTCAGTCTTTAACGATTTAAACTGAATGATGGCTGGCCTGTTAAAAGGAAAATGAAAGAATGCAAAAGTTAAGAAAAATCATATGCATTCATCAGCAGGGTAAAGCACCTGCAGGCACGCCGTCGACATCGGGATCATCTTGTGCGGCCTGAGCAGCCTGTCTTCACATGGAGCTCAACGATCGGCCGGGGAACTGAATGGAAGTTGTAAAAATAGATGAAAAAAACCAGTAAAAGAATTCATCCTCATTTGGCTGTGACGGTGGTCTGGGGTTTTTTGTCCCGGGTGTATCCTCAGCAGCTGAAATCACTGAAGATGTTTGTGTTTGCAGGGAAAATATCACATCTATCATTCATTTGGGGCTTGTAGGCCAGAACCGTTTCCACATTTGACATACGGCTCAGTCAAGCGGTTTCATGTTACGCTGCTTTCCAAAAGACCATTCTCATTCACTGCAGCACAGATTCATTTTACCTGACCCCATATTACAGAGTAAAAGCACCAAGTTGAAAGACAGACAGACAGACAGACAGACAGACAGATAGACAGATAGACAGATAGATAGACAGATAGATAGACAGACAGACAGACAGATAGATAGACAGATAGATGCATAGATAGATACATGTAGCCTACAGAGATAGACAGACAGATCTTTATTTCCATACTGTTCCTTCCAGTTTACTTTTAAATGATCAATTGTGTTTAAAATTTTATGTTTTTGAAATAAATCTTATGCTCTCCAAGGCTGCATTTATTATTCAAAAATGGACCAGTAATTTTGTGAAATATTATTACAATTTAAAATTACACTTTTTTTATTGTAATATATTTTAAAATGTCATTTTTTCCTGTGATCAAAGCTGTATTTTCAGCATCATTACTCCAGTCTTCAGTGTCACATGATCCTTCAGAAATCATTCTAATATGAGGATTTGAACATTTCTGATTACTATCAATCATATCTGATTATTATCAGTGCTGTTTAATATTTTGGTGGAAATTGTGATTCATTTTGTTTCCCCCCAGGATTCTTCACTTTAAAAAAATGCTGGGTCTTTTCAACCCATGTTTGGGTCAAATGGAGAAACCCAACCATTGGTTTAAAAAATTTAAATTACAATATTAAACCCAACGGTTGGACTTGTCCATATTTGACCCAAACATGGGCTGAAACAACCCAGCATTTTTTTGATGAGTTTGATGAATAGAAAGTTCAAAAGAACAGTATTTATTTGTAACAGAAAGCTTTTGTAACATTATAAACGTCTTTACTGTCACTTGTGTTCAATTTAATGCATCCTTGCTGAATAAATGTTGACTTTACTGAACCTTCAATATATATATATATATATAGTGATAAAAGAAAACTAAATATGTGACGTCTTTACTGTCACTTGTGTTCAATTTAATGCATCCTTGCTGAATAAATGTTGACTTTACTGAACCTTCAATATATATATATATATATATATATATATATATATATATATATATATATATAGTGATAAAAGAAAACTAAAATATGGTTTTCATCTTGATAAATGTGAGTTTAAATTATGATGGGGACATGAAAACGTGCATAATAGGAAGCCAAGGACCCAGTCATGTTCATGTATCTCACCCAAATGCAGGAAACCTGCAGTATTTATTTTTTTTGGTCTCTTTGTGCCTTGAGTCTAAAACAGTGTGTCATTATAGTGTTGAAACTCCAAAACTCACAAACACAACCAGCAGAAACGTTCCACATGCGTACCAATATGCCAGAAGTGCTGTATCCTGACTCCTCCTGATGCGTGTATCAAGGCCTTGGGTCTGAGTCTCCTCTGCTGGTGGCCCGAGCTCTCATCTGTCCACTGTCCCTCAGAGACCATCAATCCTTCAGATGAGATGAAGTCCTCGCGTTCCCTTCTAAACTGCTGCGTGAAATCTGCATGGCCGTGTTTTGACAGCCCGTGGCTTTAAATCAATGTTTTATGACGGCCAGGGAAAACGTGTCCGTGTTCCCGCCGCTGATTTATGTTCATTGGAGTCTGGAGAATATGATAATTTGGCTTGAGCAGATGGATCGAGAGATACCAAAGGGCTTCTGTGCCAAACGCTCTCATGCGCTGCACAAATGGAGTCCACATGCTGGAGAAAGACCCTGACATCTCTGTTCATCTCCTCAACATCACGTGCCTCTTCTCCTGCCTAATGAATTACACTTATGTTCAACAATATAAGGGAGGGATCAAGTCTCATAATTCATAATTCTGAGTCATGCAATCATAAAAGAGCTTAGAGTGGGTATAGCCAACATCACTGCACACACACACACACACACACACACACAAAAGCTGAAATGAACTTGATGCCATTGATTTTTTCAGGAACAACTGTTTTCTGAGCAGAACAGAGCAGGATGAGTGAATGGAATCTGGTTTCCTCTATGACTGCAAATTTATTTAACTTTTTCTCCTTCTACAAAGCCAACAGTGTCATTGTTTATACATGGACTGTTATATCTGACTGTAGGCCTTATTGTAAAAATGAGCAGCGTTGGGGAAAGTACTTTTAAAAGTACATTGTTACAGTATTACGTTACTCCCACATGTGTCACATTACATTCTTTCGCATTACTTTTTCTCACCTGGGATGGGCTTGCTTGCCTGGTTTTTAATAACAACAACAAAAAAGTTATATTATGGCAAATGTAAAAGCCCTTTCACACCAAAAGCTGAAGGAAATGCAAATTCAAGGCTCAACAAACCTCTCAGCTGCTGAATCGCAGAAGGTTCAACACTCTTACTTCTGCAATGCAAACAACAACAAAAATGAAACGTGATGTGATGTTTATCTATAAAGCCAGTTTGCTTAGGTTGAATTGGATCATCGAAGGTCAGCAGCAAAGACATTGGTTAATAAAGTGAGATTAAATACATAAAGTATATTTGTGTTTTATAACATTATTGCAGGTTTGCGTAATATTTGGAGTTTGCATTGTGCAGTTTTTATTCATTTTGAAGAATACTGAATGTGTTTTTGTGCAAGTGAGATGAGTAAACGCCTGCTCACGTCTCTAAGTGATCTGATGTTTGCTTCAATAAAATATTATTATTATTATTATTATTTAAAGATTCCAATAAACTTCCATTGAAGGTTGAACACGCATCTGGAGATCAGAAGATCACAGAGACTTGAGGAGGGACTCTTTATAGTGCAACCATCCAGAACATATGAGCAACACAGAACTCTTTAACTACAACATAACACACTGAAAAACACACAGATCACCTTTACAACAACAGAAAACATGTGGCGACAAGGTTTAAATAAATACTGTTCTTTTGACCTTTCTGAAGAATCCTGAATTTATTTATTTTTTATCAGGTTCCACAAACATATGAAGCAGCACAACTGTTTTCAACATTGATAATAATCAGAAATGTTTCTTGCAGCAAATCATCATATTAGAATGATTTCTGAAGGACCATGTGACACTGAAGACTGGAGTAATGATGCTGAAAATTCAGCTTTGATCACAGGAATAAATTACATTTTACAATACATTCACATACAAATTTAAATTGTGATAATATTTCACAATTTTACTGTATTTTTGATCAAATAAATGCAGCCTTGGTGAGCAGAAGAGACACCAAACCCTAGACACCAAACTTTTTCTCTGTTTTTTGAGGCAACTGTAATTCTCCTAAATGTTTACATGTACGCCTCACAGGTACTGGAGGTCATGATGTGGACACTGGACAGGCGATGGTGGTCTGATTCTGACAGCGGATACCCAAACCACACGGGCACTAACTCACTCTTCTAGAGAGCCAGAGCGTCGTCCAGGACAGGCAGGAGAGCTGAGACAGCCAACAAAACTAAACAGTGCTTTGGGTCATATAAGCCAGCAGATGTTCAGTGGCAGACTACAGTCTAAAACATGTTGATCTTCACATTTCTACATTTATGTTTTTATACAACTTATATGTATTAATGATTTGCCTTTAACAACATTTCCGTCCACCGCAGCATTTTGCTCATTATAGAGGTCGACTTATAGGAACAATGGCTCTGCACACATATAGAGGCTAACTGAGAATTTTGAATGAGACCTATAATTATTTTCCCGAAAATGTTTCAATGAAGAAATGAGTCAGATGTATCATTTTCCCTATGATCTCCTGGCCAGCGACGCATTAGCTAATCTGTTATCTAAAGGGGTCTGAATTCTCAGAGCAGACTTTCCATCCTTTTTCACTTGATTTCCAGAAGTATCTAAACATCCCTGCGTAGACTTTAAACATAGTGTGGTTGAGCCATTTACCAAACTCTCTTTCATCCCACATGTCTTCCCACACTGTCCAGTGCACAGAGCCACAGCATGGAAAAAGATTTGAGCAGGCCCACCCATGTCTTACCTCACGCCCTTTGGCCCCGATCCTGCGAGATGAGTTTTCCTCACTCGTAAACGCAGCAGTTCGGGTGAAACCGGTTCTTCATTCTGATCCTGGTCTACTGTGTCCTCCTGAGAGTAAGGACAAGGAAAGTCACAATACTCAGACCATTTTCACCAGTGGGTTTATAGTGCATATAGGCTAAACACTTTTGAGCATTTATTCCCTTGAATTCCTAAAAGTTCATTTTAAAGCAAAAAAGATAAAATAACAATATAAAACACTGACTGAAACTTTGTATAAAACTTTGTCTTGCTGTGTGTGGAGCAGGGTTGTGGTCGTTAACTCAACTAAAACTAGTTTAAAAAATACTGGTAATTGAAATATTAAAAATAAAATATAAATATGACATGAAAAAAATCTAAAATGCTGCCTTGGCAACAAACTGAAAAAGTTGAAGCATTAAAACTAAACTGGAAACTGAAATAAAACTTAAACTGGAATAAAAATAAATGATAGGCTATAAATAATTATATTCAAAAAAATTCTAAAATTAAAAGAATGTCAAAATATACAAGTTTTTTTTATTGAAATGAAAATGAAAAATGAAAATATAAAAAAAGCTAATTAAATGGGACATGAATGCTGTTGAAATATTAGGAAGGAGGAAATAATATGATTGTCCCTGGTAGAGACCTGACGGCTGTGCCATTTTAAAAGCATAATAATAATAATAATAATAATAATTAATAATAATAAACCAGCTCTGATTTAGGTTATAGAATTTTGCCCACAGAGTTTGGAAAAATATAAAATTATTGTATTGAGGAGAACTATTGGGTTCAATTAGTGTGCAAGAACTTATTGTACTTTTGTTCTGTAGTTTCCAACTATAGCCATAATTTGAAGTCTATAAAAAAGCATTATGAGGAAAAGCATTACAGACAGCAAACACATTTAACACAGAGCTTCTCTGCAATCTAATTCAGAATGTAATATTAAATGCTCCTGTCTTTTATGTATAATCATTAAAAAAAAGCTAAATATTATGAAAGCGTGATGTCAAATATTAAGTGTTGATTTTGCCCTGTGCATGATTTGCAAATCTGATGGAGTTGTCATGCGAAATGCCTGTTGTTTTTCATTTATATATAGTTTCTTTATTCCTTTTTCTAATGGCTTTGTTTATTTTCCTTCTTTCTAAAAATCATTTTACAATTAGGCTATATATATATATATATATAAAAAAACATGTTTATCACAGCACAAACACTGTGCAGACTAATTTGCTACAGGCTTCATTAGTCCACTAATAAAGGACCTTTACGGTGGAGTTTTCCTGCAATTTCTGAACAACATGTGACCGGAGTTGATGGAAAGATACAAGGTGAGCCTCAGTTTTACGGATTGGACTGAACACTTAATTTGAGTCGGAATTGATATTTTAATTGACATATAATGGTTGTTACTTTCTGAGGGCTTGTAATAGCCTACTTTAAGGAACGACAGTTTCTCATGAATTATGTAGCCTAGTACAATATAGAATAACGGGCGCGTGATAGAAATGGTTGATGGGTGAAAAGTTTATCTGATATCATGTCAATATTAACAATCGCTATTAACAATAATATATGTATTTGCTGGTCTTGTTTATTTGCTATAATCGTGTTAAACGCAGTTTGGGCTGTAGAGTGCCGTACCGTTCATTAACCCTACGTGTCGCTGTAGTTTGTGATGTGGCTGCTGGTATGTAATTCTTTCATTTAATAATATGCTGTCGTTTTTATGAATAATTTAATTTATATATTTTATATATAAATATTTATGTCTTGATATGCCTCAAAGCTGTTCCTCAATACTTTCCCGTTTTAATTGCTGTTTCTCTGTTGATAATTCCATATCTTTTTTGTTGAGGCAGAATTAATGGGATAAAAAAAATAAAAATTATAACAATGTGTTTTCCCTTATAATGTTCATCTTTTGGCTATAATTTCAGTTTTGTCCATATTATATCAATGGAAATACTGGGGAACGAGTAGCCTAGATGTTTGTTTGTTTTAGTGATTGAGGTGCTTTAGATTTTTGTGAATTTATTGTGAATTTGCAAAAGTTCGTGAAAGAGTAGGTAGAAGAAGGCGTGATGACGAAACCGGAAGCACTTGTAGACCCACCACAGGCAGTGCGATTTGTTGCATTTCATTATAACCGTAATGCTGCGTTCACACTAAACGCGAATTGAGCGTCAAATTCGACCATCTCTGTAATAACAAAGTACCTTTTAATTTGGAGGTCTTTTTGCATTGTATTTCTTTACTAGGCCTATATAATCCGTTTGTTATCAGTTGTTCCACTATTGTTTCTCACATACGCATTAATGCACTTCATGTTCGTACCGTTCCTGTGGGAGATGTGTTCTCCTAACTCTGGTTTCTTCTTATCGAGCTGTTGTACTGTCAATACACTCATGTTTATCTTCTGATCGTATAAATCTTTCGCCTTTTACTAAAGATTTCCGTGGGGAGGAGCACAATGAGTATTAATAATTGTTTTGATGTCGTGCTTTATTGCGGGGCTCTTTAATAATGTTTAAAGTCAGATTGTTGTAAGTGGATTAGGCTGTTTTAAGTTCTGTTGATGGTATTTTATATATGTCAGATACACTTTTTCAATATTGTATTTTAGCAGATTTGGTAAATTTGGGCAAAAATTAAAAAACGTATAGGCTACTTCTATTTATGTCAACTGAGTATAGTTAAATAAAACAAAAACGAAAAAGTTATTTCTCCCCGTCGGGGAATCGAACCCCGGTCTTCCGCGTGACAGGCGGAGATACTGTCCACTATACTAACGAGGATGGGACTGAAATTCATAGACCGGATATGGTGCTTATACCTTACTTTTATGCGGAGTAGAAATGCGGAAATGTCAAATTAAAAGTCCTACATTCCGTTAGTAAAATCAGTCCCTTCCTCGTTAGTATAGTGGACAGTATCTCCGCCTGTCACGCGGAAGACCGGGGTTCGATTCCCCGACGGGGAGAAATGACTTTTTTATTTCTTAGTCAATTTGATTTCAAGCTTATACAAGTGGACCAGTTAAAAGTACCATATGCGATCGTAAAGCGCTTCTCCTCGATTTCCACAGCGAATGATTGACACATGAGACTGTGCTGTTTAAATGACCCACCACGGAAAAGGCGAAACAGCGCCATGAAATCTTACATGTGGTCAAAAATATATTGCATCCGTAATGTTAAGCACTAGCCTACCATAGAGAATAAATGAGGAAAGTTAACCCTTTAGGCGCCAGAGGTTTTTTCCTAAAACGTTCGATTTTGACATCTTAATTTCAAAAGGCTATATCTTAAAAGTGATAAAAGATAGAGACTTTCTGTAAATTAGAGAAATATTAAGGATGACCCAAAGTTTATGTAGGGATTACATTTTCCCATCTAATTTGCATATTATGACGTCATATGGTGGCGGTCATCTTGGATTATAGAATTTTTATGGTTTTTGTTGATGTTTATTTTTTTTTGTTTTTGTTTTTTAGCTGACAAAGAGGCACACATCACAAGGACATGAACACACAAAAAAGAACACATATTGTACACTACTAAATGGTCAGGGAAATAGATAGTAAATCAACAGTGTAATAAATGGCAGACAAAAACAATTGTTGCAGGGCTTTTGCTGTAGAGATAATGACTCCCTATTCATCCAGGTGACATTTCTTGTAGTGTTTCATGGTGTGGTCTTGCGATAGACTATGCATAATAGCCCCTCTGCCCCGTGTCACATCGCCTCTTCGCCTGCTACGAGCAGCAGCGCGGGCGCGGCCAGATCTGCCTCGCGCGCGCGCCGAGTGTGCACAGCTCGGACTACTGTCATTGTCATTGCGACTCCCCACCCTGCCTCCACGTTGCCCCCTAACTGTCCTATGAATACTTCGACCTCGTCTAACATACCCAGTGGCATTAGACAAAGTCTCCACCACAATACTGTCGCCGCGATTGCAGAGAGGCACACGGTCACCATGGCAAAAATCTCCCGCGGCCGCCTCGTTCCCCACAACACTAACACGCCTGCTAACTTCGCGATGAACACTCCGACCCCGGGAAACATTGTTCCCATCACTGACATTGGGCAAAGGACCATCTAACGTTATATTGGGCAAAGGATTCACCGTTTGTGCTTGGTGTAGGGATATACTTTCACTTTCAGAATCACCGTCATTTTCTGAAGGCAGATATTCCCCTTCAGAATCAGGGTCCGCGAATAGAAGACCCAACACTTCATTGCGGGTAAGCTTTATTGATGCCATTAGATAATAATAATAATAATAATCTAATGCAAATACTCGCTGACGTTGACAATATTGCTCTGATAAAATGGCTCACTCGCACACTAGCTCCGCTTTTGTTCGCACTGATTCAATGCGCTCTAGCTCGAATATTTTGTATAGAAGCATGACTTTTTTTTGAGTCGGGGATGAAGTATGACATGTCTGCCAACTAGTGGAGGGGAGGTCGAACGAAATTTGACACCCTATTTGACAAAATCGGCCGTTTTTTTCAGTGCCGCATCTTGTCGAGTAAACTCGACCGTGGCGCCCAGAGGGTTAAGGGACTTTTTTTTTTTTGGGAGTATTGACTTAGTCAATTTAATCTCAAGTTTATACATAAACGAGTGGACCATTTAAACGTTTCGACATATTTGTGATTATGTTTGTCATGATCATAAAAACAGTTCTAAATATTGATTTTTTTCTTTTAGATTTTTAAAAAACAAATATAAATTATACTTCGCTTACAAAGCTTAGATGATTTTTTTTCTTTCTTTATGTATTTATTCTTAAATTGATTAGTGGACCCAGTCATGAAGGCAGCCAGCAAGTGTCCAGCATACATGCTGTTTTAAATTTTATTTATTTGCATACTTTATTATTGCGTAGTTTTGATTATTTTACTATTTTACTATAAATGAATAGCAAGGACTGAAAATGCTACAAGGTTTATTGCATATCGTTTTTTTTTTTTTATTGCATGTTGTATTTGCTTGTTGTATTTCCTTTATTTCATTTAGCAGACACAGTACAATGTATTTACTGGGTTTTTTTGAACATGTAAAGCCACTTTTCTACCATGCCAGGACATATAGACGTATATTATATGATTACAAGTAAAGCCAAAGCCGCTTTAAGGCAATAATATGCCATAAGAAGACAACCTATGGTAAAGCGACCTGATTCCGTGAGCGATGACGAAACCGGAAGTAAACCCTCTTACCCACAATGCAATGGAGTACTATACATTTCATCAAGTCTTTTTTGTTTTATTAACCCATACACTCGTTCTTTGTTATCAAATGTAGTCGCATAGTTGTTTTAACATTATAATACGTTGTGCTATGGCATAATATTAGCAATGTTTATGTCTGTCATATTGTCACCGTTCGTGTGAAACGTGTGTCTGTCAGTCGGGTACCCGCTGGTGCACTAATAATCTTCAGTACACTCATGTTTCTCTTCAGATCGTATAAATCTTTCGCCTTTTACTAAAGATTTCCGTGGGGAGGAACACAATGAGTATAAACTAATTTTTTGATGCCCTGCTTTATTGCGGGGCTTCCTCTACTTGTTGAATATAAGAGCAGACTCAATACATCATGGAGTCGATATCATGACTGTACATTATTATATTCATTGCGTTCATCGTACGTTGAGTAGTTTTAGTAAATCTATGTTAATGTAATGGTATTATATATATTATGTGTTGAAATCGCATGTTTTTAGTGCTCGCGCGGCGCGTTGGGTTTCGCTGGTGTGGAAGCGTGACCTCGAAAAGTACAAGTTTCGTTTCAGGATGGCAGTTTCGTCTTGGGTGTAAAGTGGACATGATATTTTAGGCTGGTGAATTAATCCCTCCGATTGCGAAATATATTGTGCTCTTTTTGTCTTAACGCACAATAAAGAAACACAAAGTTATGCTGTACTCATAAATGTCTGTCTGTCATTTGACCAGAAGTGCTTCTCCCTTTCAGTTTGGTGTTTTTGTTAGTTTCTAAGAAGAATTAGAACGATAGAAGAGAACTTTTCCTTTTGTGTTCCACTCACTGATGGAAGAAGACAACGCCCTCTGTTGGTCTGTGTCAGTTCAACAGGGATCATAAAGTGTGTGTGTGTGTGTGTGTGCAATGTGTGTGTGTGTGTGTGTGTGTGTGTGTGTGTTTTAAAAGTTTTTTTTTAATCTCACGTTTAAAATGAAAAAAGAGCAGATCGGATGAGTCACTTTATTATCATATGAAAAGGTTCTAACTATCCAGTCTCACAACAAATAATCTATGTTAAATGTTGAACACACGGTGTCTTTCACCGTTCTCGTGAAGTGTGTTCCTTACACCCGGTCACCTGCTGTTGCTCCTGTAATCTTCAGTACACTCATGTTTCTCTTCAGATCGCATAAATCTTTCGCCTTTTACTAAAGATTTCCGTGGGGAGGAACACAATGAGTATAAACTAATTTTTTGATGCCCTGCTTAACGGCGGGGCTTCCTTACAGTGTATAATGTCAGAACTGCGTGGCAATCTGAATCGGATCAGTAATAGGCGTATAATTTACGTGTGTGTAACGCGTGCATTTGTTCATGTAATGTTAATGTAATGGTGTGCTTGATTTATTATCTTGCGATATTACATCAAAATGACTAATAACTCCTTAAAATATTAAAGGCTATATTAATCAAGCAATTATTCAAGACAAACTAATAAAGCAACAAAAGATAAGAAATTAAGAAAAAAAAAATATATATATATATATATGTTAATAGCCAACATATTTTTTATTTAATTTTTTTGCTGGTAGGCCTACTTATATATATATATATATATATATATATATAAGTAGGCCTACCAGCAAAAAAATTAAATAAAAAATATGTTGGCTATTAACAGCTAAGGTAACCATTTAGAAATTAAAAAGACTGCATTCAAGTGTAAAATAAAACGGCCTAAATTTCTCATTATCTTCATCAAAAATGAAGATGATATGCTACTCCATCATATTTTATTAAATAATAAAGATAATAAATGTATCCTTCAAGAGCAGTGATATGTATATTCGCGTTTTTTGGCAGTAGTGTTATCTTAAACATTTCACAACAGAACTTTAGAAGTTCTTTAAACTGGTCTGTGTCAGTTTAACAGCCATCATAAAGTGTTTTTTTAAATCTAGAAATCACGTTTAAAATAAAAAAGAGCAGACCGGACGAGTCACTTTATTACCAGACAAGTTAACTATCCAGTCTACAACAAATAATATACGTTAAATGTTGAACACACGGTGTCCGTCACCGTTCTCGTGAAGTGTGTTCCTTACACCCGGTCACGTGCTGTTGCTCCTATAATCTTCAGTACACTCATGTTTCTCTTCAGATCGTATAAATCTTTCGCCTTTTACTAAAGATTTCCGTGGGGAGGAACACAATGAGTATAAACTAATTTTTTGATGCCCTGCTTAATAGTGGGGCTTCCTTACAGTGTTTAATGTCAGATCTCATGGAGAATTCAGAGTTTTTATTCGTGTTCTCTACACGTGGTGCGTGGAACCTGTGCATTCGGTCACAAAATGTTAATGGTTTGGTTTAATCACGTCTGTATTCTGGGCCCTCACTGCTCTCCACTCATCAAATATTGGATAAGCTCTGGGCATATAAATAGCATCATAAATATTGCCTTTGCTTATTGTATATACATTTATATACAAAGTCGATATAAATCTTACATCAAAATTGCAAAAGACAAGAAATGAATAAACTAATAAATAAATAAAAATAGGCCTAAAGAATTTATTTCCAGTCAGTTCCCTGATAGGCTACATCTCCAAAATGTCTTATAAAGAGCACTTTGTCTGGAAAGCATCTGCTTTGTAAACAACTGATACACGTCAGTTAAAAGGTCAGTTTTACATAAATTCTAAATGAAGATAATATGCTACTGCATAATATTTTATGAAATAATAAAGCTAATAAATGTATCAGTGGCGGCTGCTGGTCTTTCAAAGAGGGGAAGCTCATTTTCGGCCTACATCATAAAAATTGTCCATTTATTTATACGTAAATTCTGCCCTTCGTTCCTTTTCAAGAAAATGCTCTGTGACCCTGTCGTACCAACTCGTCTTTTCCAGTGACTTGACCAGTGTCCTCTCAATGGCCAGCAGAGCTAGGCTGCTTAAACGGCCTTGGCCCATTGTGTTACAGGTGTAGGACTTGAGCTGCTTTAAACAGGAGAAGCTCCTTTCCACACCTGCAGATGTAGCTCCAATTGTTGCCACTAATGAGAACAGTTTGTAAAGCTGAGGCATTGCACTGTCCAACTCCATGTCTTTAAGGAACACCAAGTAATCACACAGCTTTCCCCTGTTATCCTGCAAGTCACGATCTGAATACTGGACTTGAAGTTCAGACCTCAGTCTCCCTGAATCAAAGTGATGGCCATAACTTTTCAGGACACTTTGGAAGGCCTCCTCTGGAAATACTTGTCTCACGTCATCAAATTTCCCTGGATTGACTATTTCTAAGAAGAGCATACTTTCTAAATTTGAAAAACGTCGAGGAATCTGCTCCAAGATGTTATCAAGGATTGCCATGTACAGATTTCTGTAGCGCTCTTGGGGATCCTGCAATTGGGTCAGACGGCACTTTCTCATGGGCTCATCTCGTGGGTCTGAAGTGAGATCTGCTGCTTTGGCATAAACAGCTTGGAAAGCCCCCTCTGACCTCTTCTCTTTGACAAATGCAAGAAGAGACTCAATTCTTTCCTTGCTGTAAAAAACATCCATCGCCCTCTGCTGGACAAAGAGCACATCAGTCTCAGAGAAGATTTGTTCATGATATGTAAAACATGAACACAAACTCAAAATCCTCCAGTTTCCTCACAAAGCCTTCGGCACAATCTCGGTGTATCATCATCCATTGTCGTATCTGCAATGATGTTATCAAATGTCTGCAGGAGGCCATCATAATTGTTTGCCACAGTGCTCACTACCCGTGATGTGAAATTCCATAGAGTAGGAACGTTTCTGGGCAACCTTGAACAACATGCAGACTCCAGAAAAGACGTCCTCTTTGTGGATTTTGATTTTGATTTTGATTCACTACTCTCATCATGTCCCCTAAATGACAGCTCCTGCCGGCCAAGCAAGGATGTCACATCAATAAGGCGGTTTAGGAAGGCCCTGTTTTGTTTGACTGTTTCATTATGTTTAGCCACTTGAATGCGAGCACATTCATTGATTGCATGCTCAACCCTGATCCTGCCCATGCAACTTAATCTTGCACATGCATTCACATGTTCATTGCTCTTTTCATGCCTTTTATATACTCTGTCAAAGTTAGACCGATCTCCAAACCCCACCTTTGACCAAACAACACCTCCGTGAGATGGTTTCATCAAGAGGCATGGCCAGCAGTACATTTTATTTGTCACAGCACTTCCAGTCAGCCAGCTAACTTTGTCATACCAGGAGAGCTGAAAAGACCTGTTACTTTTCCCTATATTTTGTACTAAATCAATCTTAGGTGTTGATCTGCCCTGCTGTTTAATTCTAAGTTTCTCCTCGTAAGGAAGACGTTCAAATGGCTTCGCCAAAATCAGGTCGACAATATTAGCACTGTCTGCCATCGTGTGCAGTTTGCTAGCTGGCTAGTTTACCCCACAATGCTAGCCTAGTCTACTGTATGAATGAATGAATGAATGAACAAACAGTCTAAAAAAAAAAAGATATTAAACTCGACGGAGGAAATGTGGGAATTAGGTTAAACTGAAACAAGGAATGTGGTGTATAATTGTGTGAAATGTATGATGAAAATTGGCTAGCAATTTCGCCAAGCAAATACCAAGAAATAGGTTGCAGCAGTTTGTCTTTCGACTACACTTGCAAAATCCGCGATGGGACTGAGCTCGAATAGCTTCAGCATCAGCGACTTTTTATAGTATAAAATCGCTGTCAATCAAAAAGAGATGCAGCCTTTCGACAGACCCTCCAATCATCATGCAGAAGCCCGGAGTCTAGGCCAGCCCACTCCTCCATTCACCCCCAGAGACGCTGAGCATCCGTGGGCGGGACATAATCGCAGCATTTATCCAATGACCGTCTAGTTTCGAAGCACTGAAAAAAAAAAAAAAACGTTCAAAGCAGCCCCAATAAAGTCAATGGACGCTAGGCTTCAACAGGGAAATGCACTGTGAATCTACGGGAATGTATGAGAAGGAAATCGAGTCAGCCGACCTGCTATATGTAGCTGATTCTGAACGAACTCGTCTTCGAGATGAACGTGTTCTAACGCATTTTTAGTCAATAAAATGTTAACACAATAGTACATATTTGACCATACATTTTTTGACATTA
>NC_138743.1:5579314-5691814 GCF_965113295.1 Leuciscus leuciscus
GTGACAATTAATGCAAAGTCACTTTTTCGTGTAAATAACATTTATTACATATTTGTTTCCCTCCACTGACATTACATTAATAACAATATCTGAAGCCTGCTATTAGATTATATTGTTATTTGTTTTCAGAGTTCCAACTTTGCAAATAAATTCAAAGTCTATGGGAAAAGTGCAATCAACTTATAATTTCATGTTGTAGTAACATTGGCATCACAAGGTTTTTCTTTTTTCACCACTTTAAAAATGCTTAAGCACTTAGCTACTCTTAAAAGTTGAAAAATAAATTAATTCAGTGGGTCCGGTGAAGAAAACTATATTTGTTAATGAGTTAGGCTAATTGTATTAGTCCTAAAGGTCTGCATATGCTTTACTACATAACGTATTTGCATAGGCATTAGGCTAATGATATTAATGTAAATATTGCGATTTGGGGAATTTTGGTAATCTTATTCTTGAGATAACTTCGCTATTTAAAATAGCACAATTTTCAGAGAAGTTTTTGCATATAGTCGCTTCTAAAATGGCAGGAAAAGTAGATTCTGAATCTGCATATATCCGTCATGAGGATGGGGGCGGAGTCACGCGCTGTCTAGTGTGATTGATGCTCGTGACGTGTCAAATTGAGCGCACGAGCCAGTCTCCTGGACGGACGGAGTTTCTCAAGTGGATCAAAGATTACTGTAAAAACCTGCTCAGTCCTAAACTGAGACACTTCAGCCATAAAAAAAGCAGAAGAAGAGGGCAGTCCTAGCGGGAGACACGGGGAAACCTCTCCAATGCTGCACGGGACACAGCAGCACAGTTAAAGGTTAAAGGAGCACAACCACTGTAGGGAAATATCACAATGCAAATGGGTAAGTTCCTCTTCATCTGTTGGACAGGAATAGAGAATAAAATACATAGATGCATCCACACCGATCAAATGATGTAGGTTATTCATTTTTTAATGCTAGAAAGGGCACACGATTCTTATAAAATATGATATAAGTATTCGATAAATTAGGCAGACAAACGTTAGATTAAAGCAGGCCTGCTCATACTCCCAAACACTTTATGCACTCTTAAAAAAGCCTAAATCGAAATCTTTTTTAGATATAACCTACATATTTGTGTGCGTTTTATTCATTTGTGCCTGTGGTTTTGTTCCCTAATAATTCCCTGTTGTTGTTGTTTTGTTTTTTTAAGTTATGTTTTTTAATGATGAACCGCCAGAAACCCCATTTGATTTCAAAGACACCTTTCAGTAAAATAGTCCATTATATAATAATATATTATAAAATATTCTTTATTAAATCCTGGAGAATTTTTTATTTTATTTTTTATTATTATGTTGAGTGCATGATGATCGTTTCATTTAGGCAAACGCCGCAATGCAAGGCAAATGTAGGGTAATATAAAAATGTGTATATGTGGGCTATGTATGTATGTACTGTATGATGGATGTATTTATGTTTGATGCTGTGTTTATGTATGATCTCCTTTACAGCGACCTTGAGCTTTGGGAAAGGCGCTTTATAAATAAAGCTTAGGCCTATTATTAGGCTATTATGATCATTAGCTTTAAAAACTGCACTGTATAGCTGAATATGATGAATCTCTTGCAGATCAGACGTACGGGGAGGTGAACCAGCTCGGCGGTGTGTTTGTCAACGGTCGGCCTCTTCCCAATGCGATCCGGATCCGAATCGTCGAACTGGCGCAGCTCGGGATCAGGCCGTGTGACATAAGTCGACAGCTCCGGGTCTCTCACGGGTGTGTGAGCAAAATCCTGGCCAGGTACAACGAGACCGGCTCTATTTTACCTGGGGCTATCGGTGGGAGTAAACCCCGGGTCACGACGCCAAACGTGGTGAAGAGCATACGGGATTATAAACAGGGCGATCCTGGAATATTTGCTTGGGAAATACGCGACAGACTGCTGGCCGACGGAGTGTGCGACAAATATAACGTCCCGTCTGTGAGCTCCATCAGTCGCATTTTAAGAAACAAGATCGGGAACCTGTCTCAGCCGAGTCAGTATGACAGCAAACCCTCTCCACCGCAGATCTCCTATAACCCCGTGTATCCATACTCCTACCCGAACGCCATGTCCCCGACCGGCTCCAAACTGGGCAGTCCTCCGGGGATGTCTGTCAGCCTGTCCCGGGCCTGGCCCTCCGTGCACACCGTCAGCAACATATTAGGAATACGGGCTTTCATGGATCCCGCAGGTATTCACACCTTCCGTATTTTCAATTATCCATGGACCGTCCTTATCGAAGCCGCGTAAACGTTTGGTATGATTTTACGCGCAATGCATGATGCTATTTTGATTAATAAGAACATATTAAAAAGTATTAATTTATCGTCAGCTATAGATCTTACCAGTTTTTTGTTCAGTTGACATCCAACAAAAGTTCCTGTGTTGACGAAATATTGTGAGGGAAATGCCAGCGTGTTCTTAATATCAATCATTCAACTAAATCTATAATTCTTGATGTCTGTAATTGTATTTTCACTAAACGTCACCATAGGCTGCCATTCAGATTCAGTTGTTGATATCAAGAATTGATTTCTTAGTTGAAATTCCAATTTCACATATAGGCCTATATCAGAAATACAATTCTTACTAGTAAAAATCATAATTTTTGATATCAATAGCCTAATAACCTTGTTACTAGTAAAAATATTTTCACTGTTTGAAATGTTAATTCTTGATATCTGTAAATGTTTTTCAACATGTTACATTTATTATTTCTGATATCTGAAAATGTGTTTCTGATATAACAATAATTAGCAGAGTAATTTCAGATATCTAAAATGGCTTTCTTACTAATCACATTCATGACATCAGAAATGAACATTGTCAATATAGTCACAATCGAATTATTATCAAAAATGAACATTTTTACTAGAGGCAATCCAATTGTTGATATCAAGAATAATAGATATTTGCACTAGTAACCACTCAATCAATTATATCCATAAAATTAGATTTTTACTAGTAAGAATTGTATTTCTTTAAGAAATCGATTCTTGATATCAACAATTTAATTTGAATGGC
The DNA here is from genome assembly GCF_965113295.1 of Leuciscus leuciscus. Classification (NCBI taxonomy): domain Eukaryota; kingdom Metazoa; phylum Chordata; class Actinopteri; order Cypriniformes; family Leuciscidae; genus Leuciscus; species Leuciscus leuciscus. The sequence goes on from NC_138743.1 coordinate 5,582,358, forward strand.
AGCCGATTGTGACATTTAACCAGTGAAAATACATTACAGATATCAATAATTATAATTTTTACTAGTTGAAATGTAATTCTTGATATCAAGTGATGACTTCATGATATCAATAATGAACATTTACATTAGTGAAAATTGTTGATATCAAGAATTCATATCCTCGGAAAGAGTAAAAGTCAAAACGGCTTGCCATAATAGGGAATCGTTTATGCATCTGGATTATATCGCTGTTACGCTGTACTTTTGTTCTTATGCTTCTGCTGTCTGGAGATTAAAATCTTTTCCTGCTGAGTAATATTACAGCTTCTTCAGATCAGTGTTTAGGTTCTTCTTAAAGCATGATTACAGAGAATAAAAAATACAAGGCTTTCCTATAAGGCACAACTGAGCTTGCTGAGCAGAATTTGAGGCCCACGTTTAAATAAACCAGCCGCTCTTATACAGTCTGATAATGCATTTATAGAGTTTCTATTTCTAAATGTGACTAATGTTGTTTGCATTATAGCAAGAAGACCATCATTTTCAGACAGAGCCAAGAAGCTCAATTCTTTATCTCAGTGTTTACTCCAAGATCAGAGCGCATCATCGTGAAATCCCAATCTCTGAACTGTTGCTGTTAACGTGATGCAACTATTAAAATGCGTTTTGATTTATTTAATGTTTTACAGCCATTGCTGGAACAGAGAGTTACCAGCAGAAAATGGAGGACTGGACGGGCGTTAACAGATCTTCATTTCCTTCCGTGCACGGAGTCAACGGCATCGACAAACCAGAAAGTGACATTAAGTACAACCAGGTGAACTTTTAATTTATGCTTTATTTATTCTAGCATGAGTTATTGTAAATTCATACAATTTCTTGTTTAATTTCCAATATAAGCAAGCGATATAAAAATAAAAAAGGTTGGTTTTTCGCAGTGATGTCAAAAAAGTCCCAATTGGCTCCCAGTTTATTCTTGGTGTGAACTGTGAAGAAAACTTTTTTCTTTTCTTTTCTTTTTTTTTACTTTAAAGAACCTTTTATGAAATGGAAAGTTTCTTCATGAAACTAGATGCCAATAAAGAATCTTTATTTTTTAAAGTGGAGAGATCTTGTGGATCTTAAAACCTTGTTTTAATAATCTCTTTTTCTAAATTGTTTATTCAGAATTGATCTTGTACGTTCCATCGAGTATTATTGCATCATCATTTAAAATGATCACAAACTTGTTGATTTCATTTTATCTTCTCATAATATAATTTGATGTCTTTGTTATTCTTTGTAGTTTTTCTTGGTGCAAAGGTATACAATTCTAAATATACCTTTAATTGTTTTCAGGCTTCATCAAATTTATCGGGATATGTTCCCGCGTGCGCGTACTCCGCTAATCAGTACGGGGTTTACGGAGGGCCCGCCGGGAACTACGGGCACTGGCAGTCTCAGGGCGCGAGCCTCAGCCATGCGAACACCGGGGCCATGATCCAGAGCCCAAACCTGCACTGCGCCATAGCCTTCAAAAACCCGGCCCGGGACGGTAAGAGGCCACCTGTGACTGTCCTGAACACTCAGTCATCCACATGATGACCCTGCACACAAACAAGAAATCAGTTTTCAAAAGTTTAGTAGAATTATGTGTGTTAGTAGGCTATGGTTTTGCAATAAACATCACCTTAACGGAAAAAGAATGTAAAATCGCTGCAGTAAAACATATTAGTTTGTAAGCTACAACTTAGGCTGTAGAAATAAAAAGCTAAAAATGTTGTTTATTGACTAAAAGAAATAAATATGTCCCGCTAAACTGCTCAATTCAGTTCTAAGAAATTAATAATTTTATCCTAAAATCAAAAAATTCAAAATCAAAAAAGTCTCTGAATAAATGCCATATTTTAAAAATCCTAGATTGTGTTATTGAAGTCATTCAATAATTTATCTGTTGCTGAAGCAACGTAAAATTTGGGTTATTGGGCTACAGTGATAAACTCTACGAAATCTTATATATCAATGGACAAATTTTATCTAATTTAATCCTATACACTCCTAAAAAAAAAAGGTTCCAAAAGGGTGTTTTCACAGCGGCATGCCTTAAAAGATCCATTTCGGGTTCCCCAAAGAACCTTTCATTGATCAGTTCTTAAAATAACCTTCTTTTTTTTTTTTTTTCTAAGTGTAAAGAATATTTAGCCTATATAATCTGAAGAAACTGTTTCCTCCATAAAAAACAAAAACAAACATTTTGTACAATAGAAAGGTTCCATGGATGCAATAAAGAACCTTTCCATTTAAGAGTGTATAAAATGATTTATTTTCTTGGATTATTTAGATCAAAACAAGACATGGTTTGTACTGATTATTGACTTCATCCATCCGTCTTCCGCGGCAGTGCTGGATGATGACGTGTACATCAGGGTAAATTATACCAGAGTAAACAGGTTAGATGAACGTAACGAGAACGTTCTGAGAATGTAATGGGAACACTGTAAAAAGTGATCAGTTGACTTAACTGTTTTAAGTGAGGAAACCTGTTGCCTTGAAATTATTAATAAACTTAATGCCTAATAAAAAAAATGAACTTGACAATTCCACATAACTCAACTTTTCAATTAAGCAGTTAGGTTAAATTGAGTCAACTGATCACTCTTTAAAGTGAAGGTTTTAGGGGAACGTTCTGCAAACCAACAGGGAACGTTCTATTTGCGTAAAGAACACTTTCCTGCTATCAACATTGAACGTTTGGATGTCTGTTCTGGGAACCAGAAACTAACGTTCACAGAACGTTCTAAAAACCAAAAATTGTTAGCTGGAATATTGTTAAGAAATCTATATGCATACGTTTACTGTAAAAAATGTTGATGTTTTTTATAGCTAAAAAGCGATCTCTTTTTATAAAGCAAGCGCGTATGATGGCATGATTTCCCTGCGTAAACAATAGGCCTATATGTTTATAATTTATAAAATTGTTATTCTTTATTCTGTTCTTATTTTATATGTAGGCTATTAAGCTGTTTTACATTGCAGTTTATGTTAATTTAGCTAATTAATTTAGCACATTAATTGCATTATTTGGTGTGTTTACTGTGACGGCATGGCAACACTGCTTTGTCTTTACGCCAATTTTAATGCACACAGCTGCCAGTTTTATAACTTAAAGGGATAGTTCACCCAAAAATGAAAATTCTGTCATCATTTACTCACCCTCAAGTTGTTTCAAACCTGTATGAGTTTCTTTCTTCTGCGGAACACAAAAGAAGTTATTTTAAAGAATGTTGGTAACCAGACAGTTGACAAAAGCCTAGACTAACATAGTATTTTTTTTCTACTGGAAGTCAATGGCTGTTTGATTACCAATATTCTTTAAAATATCTTCTTTTGTGTCCAATAGAAGAAAGAAACTCATACAGGTTTGGAACAACATAAAGGTGAGCAAGTAATGACATCCCTTTAATGTAATGTGTCCCTTTAAATTTACCCCCAAAAATTGCAGTGCATGTCACTCTGACTTTATAAAGGAAGTTATCAGCTTAAAAAAGGCTAATTTTCATCTTGTTTGCTACATAAACACCCCTCTCTCTTTTGGCTCCAGCTGTAGAAAGAAAGAGTCCTCTGAGCAAACAGCAGCACGACGTTCATGGACTCTCAGAGTCATAAGAACACAAAGACCAGCAGAGAAAACTATCATCTGTTCATCCTGCAAACACTCGCTCGTCTGGATAAAACACACCTGAATGTTTCACACCATCATGGAGGAGTGGGATCTGAAGCTGTGGAGACAGAGACACCACAGAGGATTTCTGCAATATTTGCAGTAGATTTTTTTTTCTTGTTCTTTGCTGTAAATAAATTTGGCGTCAGGCTGCAACATTGTTAGAGTCATGCGCCTTATGGAAATGAAATGAAACTGTCATTGCATTTTCGTGACTGTATGATATTGAATGGCCTATAGGCCTATATATATATATCTATTTTTATAAATTCATTTCTGCTTAATAAAGGCATGTCAAAAGTGAACTGTCTTTCAGCGTATCAGTTCTATGGCTGGTTTCTCAGCGGTCACAGATAACATGTTTACAGAGAGATTATGTGGGATTTCACGCTGAAAACCTTGTGAATAAACAGATGGACGATGCTATCAAACTGTTGCCACAGGTCCGTTTAGCTGACCTTAAATGTAAAAGATCTATACGATGAATAATAAAATCCACTAAATTACTTTATAAAAATAGCAGTTTTTTTGGTGAGTAACGAATGCGAGCTAAGATGCATTATCGTGTTTTAACATAGGCCTATGTGTTAAATAAATACACAAAACAAAGGAAAGGAAATGGGCCTTACAACTATTGAATACAATAAAATTTGAAAGAACGAAAGAGAACAAACGAAAATGCATCATATTTCCTGACGGGCATATATACGGAGTATTTCCAGATTATTCTTTTTTTACTTGCTTTTTTTACTTTACTTGAGTATTTTATTGGTGTACACTGTAAAAAAAATAAAAAAATATATATATATGATCAATAAGTTATGACAACATATGTTTTGCCTTTATACCAGATTCAACTTTTTTTTTAAGTCAGTTTAATGTAATTTAAATTGAAATAACTTAAACATCCAAGCTGATTAAAAAAAAATGAAGGAAGCAATTTACATTGGTTTATTTTATTTGTAATTTTATGCATTGAGCATGCAATTTACCTTTCCACTTGTTAGTTGTTCGATTTTCTTTTTCTTTTTTTTAATGAATGATAATTATAATTAGGTTATAATAATAAAGCCAAAAAATTGGGGCTTTGGGTTTGACGTTTTAGCGCTTTTTTAAAGAAAATCGGGCGTTTACATTTTTTCTAAATCGGCAGGACTGAATTCAGCACTTAAAAATCCCGCAAAATCTTTTAATTAGCATATTTGTGAGACTGTTTGATAAACTGCGTCTGTCAGATGAAGTTCACACTGTGAAGTGTGTTGAACTTGAACATCTGGGTTTACTTTTAGCGTAAGGCAACTGCTTGGATTCATAATTAAGGGTAGGCTAAATGAAGTCATTTGAACGAGGTGTAGAATGTAGAATCAAATTATTACACAGTTATAAAACGCAGTTGTTGTTTTTTATTTTTATTTGGGGGGGGGGGGGGGGGGGTTAACACTTTACAAACAAACTAGGCTAAGAATGAATAATAATTACAGCATTTATTAATCTTAATTCATGTTAATTTCAACATTTACTAATACATTATTAAAATTCAAAAATTGTATTTGTTAACATAGTTAATGCACTGAACTAACATGAAGTACTGTATTTTTAACTAACGTTAACAAAGATTAATAAAAAATGTCTTGCTCATTAGTTCATGGTTAATACATTAACTAATGTCAACAAATGAGACTTTATTGTAAATGTCACCGTTTTTTTTAACAAAACAAAGACTCAAATATATGTGCTCAAGTGAAACCATGAAACGTTTTATTGCAGATTTGAACGCTATTTTTGTAGATCTAAGCATGCATCACTTGCCATATTTACACAGAGGGATATCAAATAAAACTAGGCACACCCTGAAAACAACTATATCCTGGAAAAAAGTTGGTTATTAACTGTGGGCAAACTTTTTGGTCCTATTGGTTCTTATCTGTTCCGTCTAGAGCTTCTTATTCAGATCTGAACTCTTGACAGTTGCAGACAAGCTCTCTATACTCTTAGCTCAGCTCAGCTCATGAACCAAAGTGTTTTACCATCACATGATCAATAAGCAAAAATGCTAAATAAGTTGTGTGAGTTAAATGAGTTCCAGTATGTTCCATGAGACTATGTTTGAAATATTAGACTCAGTCTGTAAGGCCCAGGAGTCAAAAGTGTTGCAATGAAGATTGACATCAATCTGTCAATGACATTTATGATTCACATAATAGCCATGTGGAACCCACAAGTTTGAAACTTCATTGAAATCTAGATTTTTTTTTCTCTTTTCTTTCATTTAAATCGGGAAATAAACAGTTTTGGGGTTTTAAAAATTGATTGTGTGTATATGTAGCCTATATGTGTGTCATGTTTACATTTTTAAAACCCCAAAACTATTTATTTCCCGATTTAAATGAAAGAAAAGAGAAAAAAAAATCTAGATTTCAATGAAGTTTCAAACTTATATGACATATATTATCATATATTCACACTTTAGATCAGGGTCCAACTCTCACTATTAACTAACTATACTATGACTTTTGCCTCAATAAACCTGTAATTACTTAAATTTTTAGTAAGGTAGTTGTTAAGTTTAGATATTATGTAGGACTGAGGGATGTAGAATAGGATCATGCAGAATAAGGCTAAATTAACATGTGCTTTATAAGTATAGCCAATATCCTAGTAATATAATATAACTGTTTTTATATATTTTAATATATTGTGTTCCTGTGATCAAAGCTGAATTTTCCACATCATTTCTCCAGTCTTCAGTGTCACATGATCCTTCAGAAATCATTCAAGACATTTATAATGTTACAAGAGATTTATATTTCAAATAAATGCTGTTCTTTGTCCATTTTCACAGCCAACAGAACGTTTGGATGTCTGTTCTGGAAACCAGAATCTAATTACTGGGATTACTGGGAACCAGAAACTAGCTGGGATATTGAAATCTATATATGTTTACTGTACAAATGTTGAAATTTTCTATAGCTTTTTATAAAGCAAGCGCTTATGATGAGATGATTTCCCTGCGTAAACATGATTTCCCTTGGTTTCACAGACAGACAGACAGACAGACAGACAGACAGACAAACAGACAGACAAACAGACAGACAGACAGACAGACAGACAGACAGACAAACAGACAGACAGACAGACAGACAGACAGACAGACAGACAAACAGACAGACAGACAGACAAACAGACAGACAAACAGACAGACAGACAGACAGACAAACAGACAGACAGACAGACAGACAAACAGACAGACAGACAGACAGACAGACAAACAGACAGACAGACAGACAGACAAACAGACAGACAGACAGACAGACAAACAGACAGACAGACAGACAGACAAACAGACAGACAGACAGACAGACAGACAGACAGACAGACAGACAGACAAACAGACAGACAGACAGACAGACAGACAGACAGACAGATATATAGATAGATAGATAAATAGACAGACAGACAGAATGTCTCAGACTTTTGGACCCCATTGTATACAAAAGGCTTTAAAGAATGATGATATTCATATCATTGTGTTTTTTTAAGACTTTGCAGGCAAGCAAAGAGCTGGTAAAGAAATACATCACATCTTTGAACACCTTAATCCTCGTCTCAGACATAATCCTATACACAAAATCCTAATTTTCTGATGATGATGATGGAACGCGCTCACAGCATCACAAGAAGAGACGAATGTCAAACCCTGAAGCTAATTATGGGGTATTATGGTACACGCTTTTGTTGTGTAGAACTAGTTTTGACTTTTGTTAGTTATGATTGTCCTCCACACCTCGGAAGATCATTAATCTGGTCCAAGTCAAACACGATTAGCTGTATTTCAGGCCACAGGGTTTGAATGTCTCAGTCAGACAGCAGGCGCCGTGAGATGCTCTATACAGTCAGAGCGTGAAACCACAGCCTGACGTCTCCTGCACTGCTGGACTACCATCACACACTCATTCACAAGCTCCACACACAGAACAAAACATCATCATGTGCTTCCAGAACACTCTTAATATCTCATAGACCAGCTGATGGGTTGCTATATAATTGTGCATTGCAATAGGATAAAAAATAAATAGGCTTATCAAATTTGAAAAGGGAGGAGGAAACGCTTCCATATCTTTTGTTGTTGCTGACGTCAAAGGTTTTGTGTTTGACAGGTTGCATGACAAGCCCTCATCTTCAAAAACCATGAATAATTTTTTTTTTAAAACATGCCATTAAATACTGCTTTACTGGCAATGAGATTTTGTGCTGAGTTCAAAGTGTTTTGTATCGTGAATTGTTGGCTATTTTTTAACTATAGACATTTACAAATAAAATATTTTTTTATTATTACAAATGAAAATTCTTAAAATTATTCAATATTATTAGGCCTATAAGGTTCATGACAATATGAATTTCAATGTTTGATTTTATATTTTGCATGAACAACAATTTTGGGGAACACTTTGTTTTAAGGTGACATGTTACTATACTATAATAATAACAGTAAATTATGCATAATTACAAGTAACTAACCCTAAACCTAACCCTAACTCTAATATTACTTATATGAGTAATTACAATGTAACTACGTATATAAATAAATAAAGTGTAACCCAATTTTGTCACAGCACTTGATGTCAATGTAAAACCCTTTTTGGCTGTAAGAAATCAGTTTATAATAGTGTAATGTTTTAATGAATCAGTCAAGCGATTTGTAGATTCTGTCTAATCCAAAATCATAAGTGTTTGATCATATTTACATGTGTGCATTTGACAGACACTTATCCATAGTGACTTCAGTGCATTCAGGCTGTACATTTAGATGTTTGTGAGCTGAAACACTATTCTCAAAACCACTATTTAAATATGTATTTTAATACAATCGAATGGCTGAATCTTTTTTGTTGACAGTTCATTGAGTTCAATAGGAGAGTTTCGGTAAAATGAGCCTGCACTTCCTAACACTAGAGACACCAAACTGACACCACTGAAATAAAGAATCACAAAATGACTCTTCTTTACCAGTGTGTTTCTTCCCCATTCATCAAACACATCCTGACGTGCAGCTTCATGGGAAATGAGCTAATGGATGCGCATGTGATCTCAGCAGTTTAGGGTTACTCTGTTTGTTGAGCACTTACACAAGTGTGTGTGTGTTGCCCATCTATTTCTGTCGTTTAGCCCATCTTGGTCTTTAAACCCAGGCTGTGTCTTCTAAACAGTCTCTGTTTGCTCTTATATTATAGTCATGTACGGCCGCTGAGGAAGCCTGCGGTTCTGATCCAGTGACGGGCTCAGCACTTCTTCTGTTTGTTTGGGTGATGATATGCAGGCTTGGCTTTGAAAGATGGCTGGACTGACTGACCTTTTAGAAGTCCGGCATACTAAAGGATTTCAAATATTGTCCGGAAGTCCATAAAATGATGGGTTTTATGAGGTCCCTCCGAGCATATTCATAAAAATGTATATAAAAAAAGAAGTGATTAACCATTTTAGCATCCCCAAAGAACCTTTCAGTGAACAGTTCTTCAAAGAACTTGGTGTCAAGAACATTTGAAAAATCTAAAGAACTTTTTTCCACTATAAAGAACCTTGTGTGGAATGGAAAGGTTCTGTGGATGTTTAAGGTTCTTCATGGAATCATCAATGCCAATAAATAAGCTTTATTTTTAAGAGAAAGTGAGAGAGTCGAGGCTGTATTTGTTTTAGTTGTGGCTTGTGTTTGAGCCAGGCAGCTTGCAGAAGTAATGCTGAGAATATTTGCATGAAATAAACAGGAATTTCCTCTTTATGCCAGAAAAATAAAAAAAATTAACATTTATTGTTCAATGGGTGTAAGATGGGGTAAGATGATCTCGACGTTTCTACGCTATATTTAAATATTAATAATAGTAAATGATCAAATTTTGTGTCTAGAAAATAGTGGCATTGTATTATGGAGAATATCTCAGTCTTTATTTGTTAATGAGAGATGTGTGGACACATTGATGGTTTTAGATTTGTGGAGTAAAAAATTAAAGTTTGGTAATTTGAGGTTTAAAGAAATGGCACAGAAGTCCTAAGTGGTCCCACATTTTAGTGTTATTATTATTTGATACATATTATTTATACTTATTGTAATTCAGTTGGTAATTATTCAATAATTCCACGAATTAGATGCATTTCAGACACTTTTCATTAAAACCTATTGGTGAAATCTTTAAGTTTGAATTCATAGTGTTTCTATTATGACATCTTCAAATATGGGCAATTAAACATGTCAATTTTCATTTACCTATAGATATAATGTGTCTTTCAGATGAATCTCTTTGGCTGGGATTCTGCTTTGTCATCGGTAATAAATTGTCAAACCACAATTTGATGTTGCAATGTTATTTCCATCAAGAGGTGCATCAGTTTTTGGTCCAGATCTTGTATTGACAATGCAAGAGTCCAGATCTCTGTAAAGTCCCCTCCAGCACATCACAAAGACTTTCAGAGAATTTAAGATCTGGACTCAGAGGAGCCGATTCATGTGTGAAAACGATTCTTCATTCTCTCTCACAACCATTCTTTCACAATCTGAGTCTGATGAATCTTGACATCTGGAATATGGTCATGATGTGTCTTCATACATGGTTGTTTAAGAAATAAAAAGCACTCCATCAGTTAGGGTTAGAAGAACTGTTGCCAAACATATAAAATTGCAAGAAACATAAAAATCACTGCAATAATGATCCAAGCATAGACTCGGGTACTGACCGGGCAGTGTGTTACAATTTAAAAGTAAATGCACATTTGGGGCTCAGAAAATGTTAGAAAATGTTATACTGTTTAATTTTTTGACACCGATCTTGCAAGAGCAAAACAGGCTGTACATTTTGTGCTCAAGTGCAAGTACAAGAATCCTCCCCTCTCAACAGCAGCCCACCCTATATGACTTCACTGTATCCCATCATGCAATGCTCCTAATGTTAACAGCTTCCTCATCTGTGGGCAATGCAAGAAACAGATGCGAAAAACTGCAACACTGTGCCAGTGTTTCTACAAAATGAGCTTTAATATGCAGTCAGGATCCTGATTTAAAGATGTGAAAATATAAATCCAAAATGGGATGCATTTACTGTTGTTTAATTTGTATGTATTTGCCTGCATTATTTTATGAAAAGTAGTATTTTGCAATAACAAATTATGGTTTGTGTTTCCACAGATGCAACTGACTAGTTTTGATTCTCCTGAAGAAGAGAAAAAAAGACGCCTTTGCTTGTTAGAAGGCATTATGAGACCGTCTGTGCTTTCAACAGTGTTTCAAGGTGGGTCTATTTCAAAATCACCTACCATGATTGAAAGACCTGGATAAGAGCTTTTTGCGGTCATGTGACACCAAGTTGTGTTTCATCTTTTGCACTGACTCTCTGCTGACCTTGTCAGAGTGTTTCATTTGTAACGGTGGTTGGCAACCGTCAAACTCGTTTTTCCACCGCAGTGACATGACTGTCTCTAATCTGAGCTCCACTAAACTCAGTCTGCACATAGGACAAAAGAAAGAAAGAAATGAAAAGAAAAGCGAGGTATTGAGATGCTTTTCATTGATGCCATTGTGTTGATTGCTCCTGAAAACACGGTGTGAATATGTCTGCGAGTCAAAGGCATATTTAATGAAAAGCTGCACGCACACATGAACTGAACCGATCGCTATCTCCTCCTGAGGAGAGAAAATTCAAGTCTTGACTGTAATCGGGAAATTCCATCTCAACTTACTGGCTGACGTCCACAGAATATCTCAGGCCACCGATATGGAAAAGGCCAAAAAAAAAAGTGTGTGTGTGCAAAGAAATGTAATGATTTCTGAGAATTTATTGCAACATCCAATAAAATAAAATAGCTTATGGGATGAAAATGAGAACGGTTTCCAAATAAATAATTTTAAAAGGGTTGAGCAATTTAGAAGTTGCAACCTCTTCGTGTCTAAATTTGCTTAGTCCAATCTAGTCACACTTCTTCAGATCATTTACTTTTAGACTGAAAAATCTGTCATCATCCACCCACTCTCTTGTCACTTGAAACTCCTATGACTCTTTCCCCAATGAACACAAAGGAGCCATTATCAACATGCCATGTTTTCCATGCAACAAAAAATGCAATATGATCACCGGCTGTCAAGGTCAGATGCGGTTTTAATTTTATTAAAATAAATAAAAAGAACTACTATTGTTTGTAGTTTATTTAGCTTTATTCGCATGTCTTATCTCGCCTAGGGAAAAAAGTAAGCCCTCGACTGGTGCCCTTAAAAAAAAGTGCACACTTCCCTGTGTGTGTCCCGTTTTACCTTTTCAGCGGCTCTGAGCTTCTGCACTGATGGCGGTGACTGATAGAGTGTTGTGGGCAACCAACCTGTCCCAAAACCTCATACAAATCAACCAGGGAACAGATCACAACCAATAGCCAGAGGAGCTGACTTTACCCTGCCGTGCCACACAGCACGACCCCATTCCTCCATTTCCCACTTCACTTTATCACCAGCCTTGGCAAACGACTGTGAACAATTATCAAGGGCATAGTACTGATTCTCTAAGCGCTCCATTAGCCAGAGCGAGTCCTTTCTGACGCTAGGTTCTGGTTTAATCCGAAACATCAGTGCTGAGACGGCACATTCTGAAGCACTGAATCAGAAAGCCTTTAGACTTCTTTGAATAGATTCAGCGAACTTCAGTGTTTTATACACAATTATGATTTTATCAATGTAGGTTTTTTTCCTCACTGACCTTAGTTGAGTTCAAATCTGTGTTCTCTTGTTCAGGCTATGGAATGCTTTCATAAAAAACTTAACAGTGCCAAAACTTGTTCAAAAGGTGCTCGACCTTGACCCTGTTTATACCTGGCATTAAAGGGATAGTTCACCCAAAATATAAAAATTCTGTCTGCATTACTTACCCTCATGTTTTTCCAAACCTGTATGAGTTTTTTTCTTCGGTTGAACACAAAAGAAGATATTTTAAAGAATGTTGACGATATCCATTGACTTCCATAATAGGAAAAAAAACAAACTATTGAAATCAATGGCTACCGTCTGGTTACAACAAATATATTTTATGTTCAACAGAAGAAAGAAACTCATACAGGAACAAAATGAGGGTGAGTAAAAGATGATAAAATTTTCATTTTTGGGTGAACTATCCCTTTAAATGCGATTACCTTAGTCTGATGACCCCATTGACCTGGCATGCAGTTTAAAAACAAGACAAAAACTTAAACTGAGAAAAAAGACCATTAAAGATATAAAACAATAATAAAATCCATCCAAATAAAATTGTCCAGCCAATATATATATATTGACATTAAGTTATTATAAAAAAAAAATTTTAAAAAAAGAATTTTTTTTTTTTTTTTATCACTGAGAATATCCTGAGAGAAAGTGGACAGAGTAACAGTTCTCTAAAGCATCTTTAAGTCACATTTCTAATCTATTAAGGTCGGTGTTAACAGCATGTACGGCAGAATGTAAGTGGGTCTCATGGGGAGACGGCCCTCAAATCTCTCTCTGTTTCCTCTCTCGTGAAACTTGAAGCTTCAGCGTCGACAGACGGGTGAGTGGCCGAGCCACACCTCATTCTCAGAGGAGCTTTAAAAGCTTCACTCCTAATCCCTTAACTAAATATTTTCAGATTATTTAATGCGGTGAGGGTTTGCTTCTCCAGAAAATCTCCGGAGATTAAGAGATCAGGAACACTCAGGTAGGTGGGAATGTGAAGGTGAAGATCATGACAGAGACGTCAGCGACAGCAAAGACACCTAGAGGGAAATGTTATTACCCAGAATGCTCTTTCAGGAAGTATCCCGTCTCAGTTAAAATCTCTTTGAGGTCATTTTCTCCATTGGATCTCCATTTCATCTCATTGCAAAAACAATTGACAAATTAAAGAGATCTCATAGTTTCCAGTGGGCAGTTTCGGATGAATTTCAGTTGTTCAATAAATGCCACTGCTAATAGGATTGTTGTTCCCATAGACATACTTATCATTATCACTTCATTATTCTTCAAATAGACTGAATCTAATGTTATTGTGTCTCACGTGAAGCCAGTAGTCCTCATCTCATCCGTCACTTGTGTGTGCGCAGAGTGAGTGAGGATGTGTTGTTTCCTCTCAGCTCATCAGCTCTGAATAGGTTGTGTGTACACACTGGTGTGAGAGAGATGCATCAAATGGGGGCTCATTCAGGACCTGCAGTGGAGGAGGATGTTTTCAGCCCTTCTGGGTGGTACTGTGGACGCCCCTGATGCAGATAGTATTGTCAATGTGAAAAGGTGATGTGTTACAAAAGAAAAGAAGGAAGAGCGAGAGAGATGCATGCTGGGATACATGTGCAGGTAGACTGTCTGCAACAATGGTGCTCTTTGAGACTTATCTATGTACACAACTATAGTAACCAGTAGATGAACTCACACACGCAAATGCTCAAGACGTATATGTAAAATGCTTTATTTGGATTGACATTTTAATAAGATATCTTAAATGGATAGTGAAAATGAAAATTCCCTCATTAATTACTCACCCTCATGTCGTTCCAAACCCGTAAGACTTTTGTTCATCTTCAGAACACAAATGAAGATCTTTCTGATGAAATCTATGAGCTTTCTGTCCCTCCATTGACAGCTACGCAACTACCACATTGACGCTTCAAAAAGATCATAAAGAGATTATAAAACTAATCCAATTGAATTGAGCAGTTTAGTGCAAATTTTCTGAAGAGACTCAATCACTTTATGATGTAGTGAACATGCTTGTTTACCACAACTGACCTGTGAATTGATGAATGTTCATGTGAATAAAAGCCTAAGTTCAATCTGTTTATCATATAAAGCGATTGAGTCTCTTCAGAAAATTTGGACTAAAGTGTTGAATTCCTATGGATTAGTTTCACAATCTCTTTATGAACTTTTTGAAGCGTCAGTGTGGTAGTTGTGTATAGCTGTCTATGGAGGGACAAAAAGCTCTCAGATTTCATCAAAAAATATCTTCATTTGAGTTCTGAAAATTAACGAAAGCTACGGGTTTGGAACAACTTGAGGATGAGTAATTAATGAAAGAATTTTCATTTTTGGTTGAACTATCCCTTTAATATCAGGGAATTTTTGGAACTGTGTTAAAAGTATCATAATGTTAAACAGCATTTAAGACTTTAAGAAGTTTTTAAAGAGGCTGACAATTAGACACTTGTGTCCACTGTTAATATCACTGACACACAACTGTCCTTGCCTGATCAAAAGGTCTCAAAGGGAATAAAAAAATACTTGACCCTGGTAAAAACGGTACAGTCACACTCATTAGTTTACAATAAACAGATTAAGAAATGCAATTAAAAGTGATCTTTGGAGTTATACGTCTCACCTTTCAAATCACCCCCTCATTTGTTCCATGTCGGTGATAAGAGGCTTTAATCATCGGCTCGGTCTCAGGAGAAACGGTCTAACGTTCATGGTCTGCCTGCAATGTCTTTGCTAATGGGTTCAGGCAGCAGTCTTACCAGATATTACAAGGATATCAATGACAGGAGCCTGTCGACTATCAGTTAATAATGTTAAACATGAATATTAAAAATAACATTTATTTGATTAGTAGAAAAAAAGATTAAAAACACAGGTCTGACAAAGTTAGAATGCTGAAAACTAACAGCATGTTACATGATTTTTTTTTTGTAGAAATATTATTTTATTAGCAGAATATGTCCAAACAAACATTTGCCTAATTCTCATTGATTTGAAATGCTATCAAAGCACTTACAGACTGCTTTAGAAAGTAAAGGTGTGGGAAGACATTAAAAAGAGAGAGTGATTAACTAGCCTACAGGTGACAATTAAGTGTCTTTTACATTATTCTTCTGTTGATATTCTGCTTGACTGAATTTTAATAGGTGGTCAAAGTTCAGGAAAATGGCGACATGTTCTTGTAAAACAGTCTGGTTCGATTAGACATGTAGCCTATATACAGTGGTCTGTTCTCTGTTTAACACTATACTATTCTCATAAGCAGTGATGGACAGTAGCATCGCTAAAACTAGCGAAGCTGTTAGTTTAATCAGTAGCTAGATGGCGTCGTTGCTATTTTTTAAATCATTAAGCTTTCAGTTAAGTAGTTTTTATTAAACATGTGGATTTCGGCTAAAAAGAAGCATGTTCATTATTTACAAACCGGCTGTTTAGAATCAGAACAAGCGATGTCCGATTCAGGAATGAATGAGTCTTTCGAATCTGTTAATTTCGACAATTCTGAATCGTGGAATGGTCACACTTTATTAGTTTGAGTTTGAATCAATCGGAGCTGTTCCTGCGTCAATGACTCACTCAACTGAATCGGTTCCTCCAAACAGAGACTCCTCGCGAGTTCAGCAGCCATGTGGGTCCATTATCATATCTTGCCAGGTGCAAGAGATTAATAAGCGATATAAGAAAATATTGTAATTTTATAAAATAATGTTTGCTTTTCTTCAGTCCGAAGATGATGATGCTTTTACATAGAATATATAACCAACACATATTCATAGGTGAGGAGACTGCTGCTTAATTGCTGGTTTTGGATTTGAACATTCGTTTGGCCAATAATGAATAACCACTAACCAGCAACCGGCAGGAAAGCCCTAGAAATCACATAGAAATAGACAGAGCCCTATTCTGTGTATTGTACATTCTAAAATTAATTTGAACTTTAACATTTTTAAAGAGTTAAAGTGATTCTGAAACAATGCTGATGTCTTACGTGTGTTGCTATTTAAATGTTCGCTTTTAAAGCTAGAAGTACAGTTGGAAATGCAAGGACTGAAGAAAAAAAATGTCTTTATTGTGTGGTATGTTTGAATACATGTGATAATTGATGACTTTGATCACATGAAATAGGCCTAAACATTTGAAAAAGTCATGAGATCACAGAAAGACCGTGTTTGACTTTGCTGTTTTATTGTTAGTCTAACCAATAAACCAGCCTATAAGAACGTATGTTTTAGTCATTTCAAGTGTTTTCAATGAGGCATTTTGTTATTTTTTCCCTTTTAATGGACGCACAGCACACATTTGAGTGTTATGCAGAGAGAAAACTGCAGCAGACCACCCACTCCTGCACGTCTGAAACAGGGTCCAGAGAGGGTAATTAAGCTGTTTTCTCAGGTCATACAAGTCTTGCTCGTTAAAAATGAGAGGAGTGACGGGTGGTTGTATGCTGGAATACGCCAAAGACCGCTGGGTCAAGAAACTCCTGGGTATATATAACTCCAGATATATTTTGCTGTTAATGAAGGACGCCAATAATATGATGGTCATCATCCTCATTGTGTGTGAGCGATCATCTGCCTTTGTGAATCTCACGACACATGTAAAGAGGGTCAAGGTCATATTTCACCTTAAAACCAAAAGAAAAAGACAATATTAATTAGGCACTACTTGAAGTGATAGTCCACCCAAAATTTTAAACTATTTGTTTACTCTCCCTCATGGCAATTTCTCTCAAAAAATCCTGTCGTCAATGGCGTGCAATGAATTCTAGGGTAGGCAAGGTGGAGAAGGATCCATCTGTTGTATCCTTCATTGCCTGTGAAACAAAGGAGCCATTTTAAGGCCGCGTTTGAATGAGCCTTCGAAGGATGCAGCCTCTGAATTGGGACGCTGCTAAAGGTGTGCAAGATGCAGGCAGTCAAGAGGGGTGACGGTGTGTGTGTCACAGAACCCGCACTGTTTGCCGCTGTTTGTAAGCAAAGCCGAGCAGAGATTATCTGCAGTAAGAGCTGTGGGCTGTTGTAAATGATCTGTCGTGTGGGTGATAAACCCTGTCAAAAGCACCTCTAGCGCGGCACCTGGGCTTAAAGAAAGTCATGCTCAGATTTGTCTCTTGTGCAAGATTAAAATCAGGATGCGGTTGACTTCAGGGTAGGACTGAAGGGTTTATTTAACTCTAATGAATATTTTTCATTTCACACAAAGATATTTCTGCAGAGATCTCTGTGTATCTCTGGGTTTTGCGTCTGCTACAGTATGAGAACAAGCCATTTTCATTGTTGCAAACCATCCGTATAGGAAACACTGAGCCGTGTGCGAGTGAGTGTGTGTGCATTTTTTTGTGCATTCCTCACAGTGTTAATCATCAGTGCTAATTACAACAAACCCATGAAGAGACTGACTGGAATCTGTAAAGATTCTGAGGATGATTGTGGCATAATATGTACACAGCCAACCGCGGCGTCGCATTTGGTTCATCCAAAAAAAACAGCAGCTAGCCCATGTAATGGGAGATTTTTGATTTTCATTACTTACTTTGATTTTCATTAACATACACTAGATTGACTACTATGTGTGTTGCTGACTATGTGATATAATGATTGATGTGGAACTTCTGTGAGGCAGGAGAAAGAGGGGGAGAGCTTTGAAGGCTGAAGCCCTGACCCCTAAGGTCAAAGGGCTGTCCAATTTAGGACTTGCAGGCTGTAAGTTAAGCTAAACTAAAGTTCAGTATAATAGGATCACTGGTGGTGTCTTATCCATCTCTGGAGTTTAAAGAACCTTGGAAGATAACAATAACAGAGTATAAAGACTGGCCTGCCCCTCCCTCCTGGTCGCACTTGTTTCACAGACTGTACTGTCTACCTCTGTGTGGCAATTGGGCCTCTTGCAAGATAATAAATTACTTTTTAATAATCATTTGATTCCAGACTGTCTCTTACGCCAAAGATGATTGTTTAGTGAATTAAACTGCCATAACAGTTGGTGTCAGAAGTGGGATTCCATGGCGGTTTCTTCTGGCCCTGAGTAAAGCGGATTGACGACTGATCATCCTGAAGCACCAGGCTTTAGTCTTACCTCGCAGAATTGAGAGAGAAGAGCCAACTGCTATCAGGGCCAGGAGGAACTCCACTGGAATCAGAAAGAATCCAGGTGGCAACAGAAAATCTTGGGTAAGAGACAGCAAATTTATTTTTCATTTGGGGATTTTGAAAAGAGAATTTTGTGGATGAACCATAATGGCTGTATTTAAGAACTGAAGCTAGAACTGTGGTACGAGGAAAAGAAGAGGCTTTAAAAGGGGCGAGGAAATTGAGACCTAGAGGAGGTCAAGACATTGTCCGGACCAAAGCCGAGTACTCGTTATTGAAATTAATAGGGGCTGAAATAATTGATCGCTGGAGGAATTCCAGGGAAAGAAATTGAAAGTAAGCAGAGATTAATTCCAACCTTTCCTGATTTCGGGTGAAAATTAGAGTAAGCGCGCTGAAGTAAAATCCACATGCAATAGTGAAAGAAGGAAAATAACAGCCATTATGGGGACATCTAATAGTAAATACTGCACACCGGTATACTGTGCAATGAAGAAAATTATGGGCAAAATGCATGCAGGTCAAATTAAGTGAACAAAGGTTTATTAAGCAGAATGGGGAACAATTATATATTTTATTGGTAAAATAATGATGTCTAGATAATTTTAGTAACAGGAGTTGAAGGAGGAGGCAGCTATAATGGCTGTCTGTGCATTTTAGGGACTGAGAAAATAATGATAACATTAAGTTGAATATGCAGACTAACCATTTGATAGAGGACAGAAGAGAGCAAACGCTGTAAACAGCTGTGCTCTGAAGCTCTGACTTCAAAGAAATGTGGAGAAATTATTAAGTAAATGGTAGTCAGGGTTTTGATTGTGTTTGGAAATTTAAACAACAACTTGACTGGCTAAACAAAGAAAGAAACTGAAAATTGTTCATTTTTAGCCTTGTATTGCTTCCGATAAAAAAAAAAAAAAAAAGCAAGTAAATGTTGAGTGATTTTCTTTGCAACTTATGAAATTAAAGTGCGGCCAATAATAATGATGAAGATTATGATTTGGCTATTGTGATTGAATCCGCCACTGGTGGACTGTAAAATAATACAGAGAACTGCTTATCAGTGGCTCTGTTTACATTCCTGATCGGGACACACTGCTTCAAGGGTGTGCAGTAAGTTGGAGCCGTTTGAAAGCTCAATGATCAAACTATAGGGAAAATGAGAAGTGGTCAGCAGGGCCATTTAGCCCGTAATTGTAAATGGACACTCAGAAAAGAAAGTGATAATATGAAAGTGACGTGTATTAATGTGTGTTTGAAAGTAGTCTGAGAAAGAACTAAGAATGTGAACGCAGTGTTAAAGAAAGTGAAAAGAACGTACGAGTAAGTGAGGTAGAAAAGAAAGTTAAAGGAAAGTGGATAGATGGAAGTCGTAAGAAGATTGAAGGTTAAAAGAAGGTTGAAAGATTTAAGTCGGGAATCCTTTTGAAGGAAAGAGCTAGTGATTTGAGGAATACAGGTTGATGTAAAATGAAAGATAATGACAAAATATGAGTTGCTAAATGTAAAATGTGTAGAAATGCATCTGATTAAACAAACAGATTGTTTGAACGTGAACGTGGAGGAATAGTGTTGACCATGAAAGAACTAGGAGCTGATGTTTTGCTTTAAGAAGATAAGCTTGTGATTGGCTGAAACAGTTTGCTTATCTGAATCTGGTGTGTGCTGTGGCTGAAATGGCCAGTGCGACAGAGACACAATCTGAGTGGAAATTTGTAATGTCTAAATTCCCTGATGTGGGCAAAAGACAAATATAAGAATTATGTTTATTTGAAAACGCATGTCATTTCTGGCAAAGATGCCTTATGCTGGGCTAGAGTTAAAAGATGGTAGATAAAGTTTGATTTTAGAAATTTATGAGAGTGCAGTGTACCAGTCCTAAATGCTTCAGGGTCTCTCTCTCATTCAATGTCAGCTAAAAGCTGTTATCTGAGCCTGTGTCATAAATGATAATAGGCTATTTATAGTAAGGCACAGTGTTTTAGTTGAAAACCATAGATATGGGGATGTTAAAAGAAATTATGCTACAGGCATGTCATACATTTAAAGGGTAAATGTTTCAAAAGTAAAACTGAATGACTTTAAAGAAGTCTTAAACGATAGAAGGGACGTTTATGACTAGTTTAATTCAGGACCAGTAACGTCTTTGTCTGATTTTAGCCTCCACCATGAAACAGGGCTGATGGCTCCGGCTACAGATGTAACAGTACACTGAATAGACGGATGTGATTAAAATTCACTGAGATTTTGCTGATTCGGACAGATTTAACAGATTTTTGTGATTAAATACTGTTGTTATTAACCTGTCTCCCTGTGTTAACACTATTAGGCAGTCCAGAGTGCTCTGGTGACTCTTGAATGTGCCTTTCCTAAGCTCCAGAACACACTGAGTCTGTTGGGGAAAACTGATTCTGTGATGGGAAAGAGCGGTAACCAAGTGTGTACGAAGTGATTACCCCAAAGACGGGTAAGATCCTTTGGCCAAAGGTCAACCTAAGACAGGGGAAGTCACGCCACAAACACTGGGCATCTCCATAATGGGGAGGTGTTTTTATGTGAGAAAGGTATTAGAGTTGAGCAGGTGACTGTGAGTGGCCAGCAGCATCAGCAGATCACTGAGAGGACGGATGGGCTGTGAGGAGTTACGGCACGCCTGACCCAGAAAATGTGAGTTCCTCTATATACCACTCACCAGAAAAACCGCATTTATTGTATGGCTTGTTTTTCATTATGACAAGTGTCTGCAACTATGCCAGGGGACAACACCCTGAAGAGAAGAAAATTATAGATTAAGAGCTAATGGGAATGGGCTTTCAAGAGCCAGCTGAGACCATGAGAGGACTGTCATTATTTGTTGTGGAGACAGTAACAAAACTTAATTTATGTCAGGAACATGATGCTGGTTGCCTTATGGTCAAGGGTGTTGATATTGAAATAATATGTCTGTAAGATAGTTCTAACTCCTGAAGGTCATTAGACATGTTGGTGGCTAAAGATGAAGACAGCTTGTGATGAGTTAAGAGAAATTTCTGGATAACAAAGGTTAGGTGAATTGAGTATTTAAACTAAAGATAACCTTAGAAATGCTCATAGCATAATGTATTTTAGATTGTTGTAATGGTACTAATTTGAGTTAAACATTTGTATTTTAAAATTTGTGAACTATTAAGGGTTCTAGACTATGATTTATTTAGTTACAGTCTTAGGGGGCTGTTGAAAAGATTATTTGTTTATAGTGAGAGAGACTGCTGAGTGGAGGAAGGGTACTCTGTCTGTCTTTCTGTTATCGGCCTGATAAAGCAAGCTGAAGCAAAATAATTATAATGAACAAGAACAACCCAGCTGATTTTTCTAAGAGAAAATGAATAATGAACAGACGTGCTTTGAAACTGGTTAAGAGACAATGTAAAATTAGATCAAAGCTACAGGAAAATGTGAAGTTTAAAATCTTATTTAAAAATTTAAATATGTTTAGAGTAAACACCAAAAGATATGAATATGAGAATATGAGCGGTTCATAGTCAGGTATGCGTGTGTGTTTGTTTGGCGGTGACAGCATTGTATGTTTTATGAGTGTTAATTCATGTTTGGTATGTGTTTGATTAGGGGATCTATTCCGTCTGAATAGTGTGTATATTGTGTCATTAACATCTGGAATGAGTTTTATCATGACAGATGGGTTAAGCCAAATGACAAATTTTAAAGAAGCCAAAAATCTGATGAAAAGACAATACAGAACACGGGGCAAGCTTTAAGGTGATTAGTCATCAAGCTCTGTCTGGCAGTAATTATTTTTGACATTTATGGTGTTGATTTGAATTACTTTCTGGATCAGTTTAAGTATTTATGTAAATCTGAATTGTGAAGTTGCAGATTGTCATCCATTATGAGTTGAGAAAATGGTACAGATTTGATGGCAACAACAAAAGTGACACATTGGCGAAGGCAATATCAACTTATCCAGAGAGCCCTTCACATTTATGAATATTGTGAACTGAACAAAGAAGGAGAATGTTGTTTGACTGATACTGACCAAGTCTGTACACCACGACCTGACCTGATAGAAACAATTGATGACTTTGACATTGGAAAATGTTTGTTGATGACTGACTTAAGAGACCAAACAACAGGTCTGAAAGGCAGGATATGCGGTGAAACTGAGGGCCGCTGTCCTTCAAATACTTCGATAAGAAGATGAGATTGTGGCTTGGAGTGAAGAATGTAATGTTTTGTTTCAGAGGCAGAGAAAGATGTCTGGGGGAAAAAACCCTGCAAAAAGTCATTCTTCTCCCTAACAAAAGTGTTGTATGTGTGTGCTAATAATAGGGACTGTTTCAACAGGGAACGCCAGGGCAGATGTGGCAGCGAAGGCCGCGGCAGCACCGCAGACAAAAGAAACTACGTACTTTACTATCTGACAGTAACCTCGACATTTGTATTTCTTTACAGAGCATGCAGACTTTTGATACAGGGCAGAATGTCAGGATGGATTGTGTCGAACAGAACTGATTCTGTTCCAAATGTAGAAATATTGTTTTGTTGACATGAGCAAAGTGGACTGAGTGTTTTTCGGGTAAAACAAGGACAGTGAGCAAAATTATCTGGTGATAATATGTTTCAGGCGGTTGATTCCACAGGTCACACCAAAAGGGATGACCGGCTAGACAAATGGTCAATAACAAAATAGCTAGGGTCTGCATTCACAGGTGACAGCAGGCAGGAAATGGTTCAGTCCAGCGGAGGTGCGGTCGGGATCTGAGGGAAAATCTTGTAATGCACGCAAAGTGGTTGGAGAGGGTGACACCTGGGTCCACGCCTCTCACCTTAGACTACACCAACCAACCTCAGCAACCCCACGCGCCGACGCGGAGGGCAGTGAGGGATCAAGGACGTGCTAGTAACGTACCTCCCTTGCCAGCGAGGGAAAGCCCATTGCAACGGCACGCAAAGTGTCATATTGGTGAAGACGGAATGTCCATGGGGCGAACGAGATGATCAACACACCTGGAGGAGGATGTGGACCAACTAATGGTTTAAGTTTAGCAGAATAATTTGTTTTGTGATGATTTTGATGATTTTATTTGATTAAATCAAACTAGGGCTTAGTATTGATATGGATCTAATGATTTGATTGGTGCAAATGTTTTCAGGGAAAGTAGAAAATCTATTCAATGATGACTCTTAGGGTTAGATTTTATTAAATAGGGTATTAAATAGAGCTTACTAAGTAAAACCATTGCCCGATGGAATTAAAAGTTAACAAAAAATGGTTAGGAAATATGTGGATGGGCGTGGATTAATGGAAAAGGCTGAATGTATAGGTTATGATTGTATGTGTTATTCTGATAATTTTGTTGTTCAATTGGCGAAAATGACAGTCCATTCTGATGATGAAACTGGTGAACAAAATGTGACTTTGAAACTGATAGCGGAAGCTATCGTAACATGTGGTAAATGAATGTTTTTTTATGTTTTCTGTTTATGTTTTTATTTTTCTTATTTCATTTTTGTTGAATTTTTCTGATGTTTTTATTTTTTAGAACGATGATGATGATATGTAAAGAGGGTTAAAAGCAGTAGCCATCCGTGTTACGAGATGGCATACAAGGACAGGGTTTGAATATGAGGAGTTTTCGTATCTACTTTATCTGTGTTTTTATAGCATGTTTTGTTTTCCTACTAAATATTAATCCAACTTTTTCTTGTTTATACTGTAATGACTGAGGGTCCGACCTATAGTGTTGGGGATGCAATGACAGAGCTCGTTCGTCTAGCCCGGTTTCAGAATAAACCTTTATCTGCTTGCTGTAAAATTAAGGGTCTATCCCTGAAAAAATAGCCTGAGCTTATTTCATTTTAATCTTTTTTCAAACTAGTTTTAATTCTAATGTTTTGCCTAATAGTTTTAATTTTAATCTTTTTGTCTACTAAGTTTAAGAGTATGATCAGTTATATGAAATTGAGAAATGAGAAGTATAAGTGTGATGTAAGACTTGAACTTGGTACGTTTCATTATGATTATTAGTACTGTGTGAGTGTTTTTGATGAAACAATTATCAATGAATGATAAAAAGGGAGGAGTGTAATGGGAGATTTTTGATTTTCATTACTTACTTTGATTTTCATTAACATACACTAGATTGACTACTATGTGTGTTGCTGACTATGTGATATAATGATTGATGTGGAACTTCTGTGAGGCAGGAGAAAGAGGGGGAGAGCTTTGAAGGCTGAAGCCCTGACCCCTAAGGTCAAAGGGCTGTCCAATTTAGGACTTGCAGGCTGTAAGTTAAGCTAAACTAAAGTTCAGTATAATAGGATCACTGGTGGTGTCTTATCCATCTCTGGAGTTTAAAGAACCTTGGAAGATAACAATAACAGAGTATAAAGACTGGCCTGCCCCTCCCTCCTGGTCGCACTTGTTTCACAGACTGTACTGTCTACCTCTGTGTGGCAATTGGGCCTCTTGCAAGATAATAAATTACTTTTTAATAATCATTTGATTCCAGACTGTCTCTTACGCCAAAGATGATTGTTTAGTGAATTAAACTGCCATAACACCCACAATAAATATTGTGAATGAAAATAGAAATAGCTTAAAATAGAAATCTCTTTTTCGTAACTCGTTGTGCACGTCTAACAAGCTCCATCAGCCAATCGATTATGACGTTACAGATGAAAGCAAATTACAGATCTAAAATTTGTTGTAATTGCTGTGATTAAATGGTTGGAAACGGGTGATACCATCTCTCAGCCCTCCACCCACTAAAGAATGAGACTCAGCCATTAAATTATCCAGCTATCAGGAGTGCTGGAGTCCTACTTTGAAGTTGTTGGTTTAGAGAAATGGCGGGACTCGATTATGGGCAAAATTAGGGTGGCAGGCCGACCGGGAAGGCGCCGCGGCGTAAAGGGTCAACACCGAAAGAGGGCGGGTGCCAGTCGTATTTGGGTAACATGTTAGGCTACTGCCATTTCTGAGAATAATTTGTTGTTTCTGGAAACAGATCACTTAATCTAATGGGTTTGTAAATTAATAAAATCCTATAGGCATGAAATAAACCTGAATCAAACTCTTCAAAGAGTTGTTGTTAGCATTCTCATTCAGCTGTTTACTGCAGGACCATATGGTAAAAACTTGTTGCCTCGCTGCCCTATCAGGCTATGACGTTGTATGCAGCATTTGCACACGAAGGAACCTCACTGAAACTGATTTCAGACAGACATCATAATGGTTTAAAGATTTACAGCAAAAAAGAGAGAGCTTTCGTGAAAACTAAGAGAATATTTAATTACTACAATAGTAATTTCTCACTAGAAATTACATCAAAAGTGGAAAACGTACATTTACACACAAACGGACCAGCAACCACAACTTGCAGACGCCATCTTTATTTTTTAGCTCAACTGTCACAGAATTGAAAGCACAGGATTGTGGGATATCAAGGAAGGATACATCTATGCTGCCTTCGAAAATCGATCAGATGAAGGTATTTCAGGAGACAGGAAGTGAAGCTAACTTTGGATTCGGACGTGCAATGCCTTCCTGGAACACGTCCTCCGAAGGTATAGCATTATTAAGCTTTCGGACACAACCTTGGTAGTTAAAGAATGGGGTCTAAAATGTCACCTGACCCCATTTTGGGTTTGTCAAAATCTCTAGTCTTAACAAAAGTCATTCAAATACATTTGAAAAGTTTAGCATAATTGAAAAAGCTAAATGAAATGGCTGGTGCATGTTTAAAAAATATATATATATATTGTTGATAACTAACAATTATTGTAGTCATAACATTAAAAATGGAGTCATATGCACTACTGTTCAAAATATGTAATCAGCACATTTTTTTAATGTTTTTGCAAGAAGAATCTTCTGCTCACCAACGATGCATTTGATCCAAAATACATAACCAAGGAAAATAAAAATCTTTAGTAACATTATATTTACTGTCACTTTTGATCAAATTATTGCATCCTTGCTGAATAAAAGTATTTATTTAAATAATATTTAAAAAAAATTGTGATCCCAAACTTTTGAACAGTACTAGGTCTTTATTGCACCAAAATGTAAATAAACTGTACAACAGTTAAATGTAGCCCTTAACATTGTGGCTTCCATTTCTGTTCTCGTAAGAGCCCACCTTGGTAAATGTGGGTTATCAAAAGACGTCAGGAAATCCCCAATTTCATCCACGGAAGGCTCATCTCCGAGTATGGATACTGAGTTTGGCTGGGCTGCCGTGAATTCCCTGTAGCCACAGACAGTTAAAGAGGCACTGATGCACACCGATCAGAACACATCATTTGGGCTGGAGCTCACACGGACAGATGGGAAAATGACAGGGTGAGTCAAGCCAAGGGGAAGAATGAGTTTCCTGTCCACAGAATATTCCTGATCTGTGATGATAGCGCAGGAATGACCGTCCACAATCAGGGCCCCTGAAGGGGAAGTCTCACAGAACAACATCTACAGACTCGCTCGGAATCTTGTTCATCTAAAGCGACGCTAAGAGGACACAAAATATTCATCAAATGTCAAAATGTTCCAAAACACTTTTAAAAATAAAGGGGGTTTTCACATGTAATGCACTGCAGAACTTTTGCCAAAAAGGAACTTTCAGTGAATATTTCTTTTTTTCTTAGTGTGAAGAACATTTGAATAATCTAAAGAACCTTTAGAACCTTTGTGGAATGTTAACGTTCCATGGGTGTCAATAAATAATTTATTTTTTATTTTTTAAAGAGTGTAACAGACAAATTGCAAGATTTGCACTTTTTCCTCAGGGCAATAAAGTTGGATATCGTCACCTTCCTAAAATAATTGGCCAAGTCATTTTTTGACACAATTTTTTTTTTTTTTGCATAAGTCATCTCCTCATGATGGTGGCCACCTCTAGTAAAATCGCCCACATCCTCCATTGAACAGATCATGCAATTCTACCCCTGTAGTATAATGGCCTATGTCAAGAGTGTGACTTAGGCCGTCTTATTTTGCCTAAGTCATAAGACAATGAGACTTAAGCAATTTTACAAGCTTTTCAAGATGGCAGCTGCATCAAGAAGAACGAAAATCTACTCAACCTCTGAAGTTAGGTTTTTGTGTTTTCTGAGAAACCTGAAAAAATTACTTGGACAATTATTTTTGGAAGGTGACGATATTTAAGATCCTTTTGAACACAATTTCTGGATTGTGATGCAAAACTAATAAATCTCAGGTCTGAATCCTGAAATCCAACCACAAAAAGAGAGACCACACCTGTGGCAAAGTGTCCATTAAACACCTATTTGTGAGTTAATGATGTGAATCTGTATGGATGCACTTGTTGTATATGTCACTAATGGCTTTACAGTGACTGTTACGCCCATGTTTCTTTTCAACACCTAAAACCTGTAATACCCAGATGCAGGACTCTGAATAGTGTATACATGTTTAGGTTACTAACAGGCCACCTAAATATTTGTGTTACTAACATTTCATTGTGGTAACACCTTAGCGAGACAGGATGGCATCATATCCAGCAACATGTTCAACATACGGCCACTTTGATTTCAATTTTACCTCATTATCTGATTAAAAAGAGGCAGTTTACTATATCCGTATCTCATCTGAATGTCTCCTGGGATTAAACTAGAGATAGAAGGGGGTTTTCCAGCATCTCATTTGGGAATGTTTATGTAACCCTTACAATAATTTGGGCTGTTTGTTTCGGGTCCAGCCGGTGGTAATGAAGCCAGTTGAACTTAACTGCAAAGAAACCGTTTGAAAGCTCTGTTTGTTTTCACTCAGTCTTATCGAAAGATTTGAGAGCAATTACACTTTGATATAATTACTATTAGATTTAAACTGGCTGCAGTCATCAGAAAACAAGTCAGGAGCTTTAATGGAGTTTGTAATCGTGGGTGGCATATAGTTAAAAAGTCTTTAAACCAGAATTATTTGATACTATTTAATTGAAAAAGTTATTAAAAATGTGTTCTTGGTGTGTTGAAGATATGGTGTGTTTGTATCTATATATATATATGTGTGTGTGTGTGTGTGTGTGTGTGTGTGTGTGTGTGTGTGTGTGTGTGTGTGTGTGTGTGTGTGTGTGTGTGTGTGTGTGTGTGTGTGTGTGTGTGTGTGTATTTGGTTTATACTTCTTAGGCTATACTTCTTGCTCTGTAAAATCAATTAGTCTGCCAAAAATAGGACAAAAAAATTTATTATTTTCCTTTTACTCTAAACTATTTTAACCAGTAATTAATTAAAAATAAATAAGGAATTGTAAATGCAGGATAAAATACTGAAATGGGGCATTTTACGTGCACTTCACACCATAAAAATAACTAGATCATTTTTAAAACAATTAGCTTAATAATTATCAATGCCCTGCAATGATTATTTTGGTATGTTTGAATCAACCAGTGCATGTTTTGGCTCACTCTGTTTTATAGCCTAATATTTCCACACATTAAATGCATCCCAGCAATAAAACTTCTAGGGTAATGAACTTCAATCATGTTTCAGTGAAAAATATGTTTGCAGGTTATAGCCTATATGCATTACCGGAATGCAGTTAAAATATGAAAAAATAGGGCCGAAATATATTTAACACTACTAAAGTTTTGATTGAGAGAGATGGAGTCTTTTAAAAGAGATCAATCAATCAAGAAAACAAATTGATTAAACAAAACAAAGTTCTCTCCCAAATATTTTTTTTCATTACACTTCGAGTTTATGGGCTATATGAGTTCATGTTCAAAGCTGTGTGTGTGTGTGTGTGTGTGTGTGTGTGTGTGTGTGTGTGTGTGTGTGTGTGTGTGTGTGTGTGTGTGTGTGTGTGTGTGTGTGTGAGAGAGAGAGAGAGAGAGAGAGAGAGAGAGAGAGAGAGAGAGAGAGAGAGAGAGAGAGAGAGAGAGAGAGAGAGATGTAAATTGCCGATATTAGGCGCATTGTACGTCATTGGCGACTTTTGAGCCGACTTTAGCTACTTTCCATTGAGAAAAGTTGGAATCACAAGGTCAGATTAGAGCAATCATAAAAAAAGAGAGAATATTTTTCTTAATTTTAATTCAGTGTAGGCCTACCTGCTAAATTCGAAATTCTCATGCCTTAATTAAAAGTGTTTCAGAAACGGTTGATACGAAATGTCTGCGTCACTCGAGTTCAGACACAAAACATGTTCGTCATGTGGAATTCAGATGCGTGTATAATGTTTTTACATTCATACAAACAATGTTGTATGCATTTGAAAAATATATTTGGTTTGTAGCAAAAGAAAATATGTTTATCAAAGGCTTATTTAAAAGTTTGAGAAGGAACTTTAGGGCTATAGCCTATATAAAAATATAGGCCCTAAATAAAAAATAAAATAAAATAGCCTACCCTTAATAACAATCTAAACCATAGTAAATCGTTATTTCATATTCGTTTTACAGACTGATCGACACTTGGCCAACAGCAACTCGACATATGTCTTACATAGCAATAAAAACACACTGAGTCCATCTCAAAAAACATCAGAATCTTCACACCACACTGCAGTTTCGCGCTCAAGCGTCACAACGTGATCATTCCATTCTGATGATGCAACACTGCCATCTACTGACCGGGAGAGACTACTGCAAACTCTAAAGTATAAAGTACAGTAGGCCTATATCACTGGGATTTTGCAAAGAAAGACGTGTTCATGGATCAGCATATTGAATAACAAGTACCTAACCCTGGTTTTAAGCCTAAATTTGACATAAGCTGTAAACATGTCCCTCAGATCTGATTGGTTGATTGGAATGTTGTTCCAGAATCAACAACGATGTTAATCCAGGAACATGTTGTACAAATCACATTCACCATTAATATGCTAACCAAGTGCAAAGGGAGAGTATTTCACTTATTTTTAATGTATAAACAAAAGAGAGTTAACAAGAAATCACTTTTCTCATTGTAATATAAGTAAAACAGTTTTCAAATATAACAAACATATATTTTTTTCAGTACAATCAACTTGGATGTTTAAGTCATTTCAACTTAAATTGCATTAAACTGACTTAAATTAGATGAATCTTGAAAATTACGTAACTTATTTTGATGAGTTAAAGCAATGTAAAGACATATGTTGTCATAAATTATTGTTCATATAATATTTTACAGTCTCCAAACAAAACTGAACACCATAATGTGACTCTGTATATACCCAGGTTATTAGTGTAATGAAAGATGTTTTGTTTCTGTCTAGAAAACCATAAGGGAATTTTTTTCCTTTTACATTTAGTAGCCTACATCTTATTTAACCTATATATATATATATATATATATATATATATATATATATATATGACCACCAGCAGGAACTAGGTTTAATGTTTGACCAGATCAAACTCAATGCACAATTAACTTCTCTGAAACACACTTCTGGAAAATCACTTCAGTCGTGCTCTTTCTGGCTAATGCGTCGTCTTATAAAACTGATCCAGCGGTTGTCCATCTTCCATCTCATCGCTGACATAAATCAGACGTCCATTAATTCATGACTTTAGTTCTTATAATGAATAACCTCTGAAGATTTTGTCTGCATTTTGCACTTTGCAAAAAAATGTCTGATGGAAAAGTCAGTCTTTAACGATTTAAACTGAATGATGGCTGGCCTGTTAAAAGGAAAATGAAAGAATGCAAAAGTTAAGAAAAATCATATGCATTCATCAGCAGGGTAAAGCACCTGCAGGCACGCCGTCGACATCGGGATCATCTTGTGCGGCCTGAGCAGCCTGTCTTCACATGGAGCTCAACGATCGGCCGGGGAACTGAATGGAAGTTGTAAAAATAGATGAAAAAAACCAGTAAAAGAATTCATCCTCATTTGGCTGTGACGGTGGTCTGGGTTTTTTTGTCCCGGGTGTATCCTCAGCAGCTGAAATCACTGAAGATGTTTGTGTTTGCAGGGAAAATATCACATCTATCATTCATTTGGGGCTTGTAGGCCAGAACCGTTTCCACATTTGACATACGGCTCAGTCAAGCGGTTTCATGTTACGCTGCTTTCCAAAAGACCATTCTCATTCACTGCAGCACAGATTCATTTTACCTGACCCCATATTACAGAGTAAAAGCACCAAGTTGAAAGACAGACAGACAGACAGACAGACAGACAGATAGACAGACAGATAGATAGACAGATAGATAGACAGACAGACAGACAGACAGACAGACAGATAGATAGACAGATAGATGCATAGATAGATACATGTAGCCTACAGAGATAGACAGACAGATCTTTATTTCCATACTGTTCCTTCCAGTTTACTTTTAAATGATCAATTGTGTTTAAAATTTTATGTTTTTGAAATAAATCTTATGCTCTCCAAGGCTGCATTTATTATTCAAAAATGGACCAGTAATTTTGTGAAATATTATTACAATTTAAAATTACACTTTTTTTATTGTAATATATTTTAAAATGTCATTTTTTCCTGTGATCAAAGCTGTATTTTCAGCATCATTACTCCAGTCTTCAGTGTCACATGATCCTTCAGAAATCATTCTAATATGAGGATTTGAACATTTCTGATTACTATCAATCATATCTGATTATTATCAGTGCTGTTTAATATTTTGGTGGAAATTGTGATTCATTTTGTTTCCCCCCAGGATTCTTCACTTTAAAAAAATGCTGGGTCTTTTCAACCCATGTTTGGGTCAAATGGAGAAACCCAACCATTGGTTTAAAAAATTTAAATTACAATATTAAACCCAACGGTTGGACTTGTCCATATTTGACCCAAACATGGGCTGAAACAACCCAGCATTTTTTTGATGAGTTTGATGAATAGAAAGTTCAAAAGAACAGTATTTATTTGTAACAGAAAGCTTTTGTAACATTATAAACGTCTTTACTGTCACTTGTGTTCAATTTAATGCATCCTTGCTGAATAAATGTTGACTTTACTGAACCTTCAATATATATATATATATAGTGATAAAAGAAAACTAAATATGTGACGTCTTTACTGTCACTTGTGTTCAATTTAATGCATCCTTGCTGAATAAATGTTGACTTTACTGAACCTTCAATATATATATATATATATATATATATATATATATATATATACATATATAGTGATAAAAGAAAACTAAAATATGGTTTTCATCTTGATAAATGTGAGTTTAAATTATGATGGGGACATGAAAACGTGCATAATAGGAAGGACCCAGTCATGTTCATGTATCTCACCCAAATGCAGGAAACCTGCAGTATTTATTTTTTTTGGTCTCTTTGTGCCTTGAGTCTAAAACAGTGTGTCATTATAGTGTTGAAACTCCAAAACTCACAAACACAACCAGCAGAAACGTTCCACATGCGTACCAATATGCCAGAAGTGCTGTATCCTGACTCCTCCTGATGCGTGTATCAAGGCCTTGGGTCTGAGTCTCCTCTGCTGGTGGCCCGAGCTCTCATCTGTCCACTGTCCCTCAGAGACCATCAATCCTTCAGATGAGATGAAGTCCTCGCGTTCCCTTCTAAACTGCTGCGTGAAATCTGCATGGCCGTGTTTTGACAGCCCGTGGCTTTAAATCAATGTTTTATGACGGCCAGGGAAAACGTGTCCGTGTTCCCGCCGCTGATTTATGTTCATTGGAGTCTGGAGAATATGATAATTTGGCTTGAGCAGATGGATCGAGAGATACCAAAGGGCTTCTGTGCCAAACGCTCTCATGCGCTGCACAAATGGAGTCCACATGCTGGAGAAAGACCCTGACATCTCTGTTCATCTCCTCAACATCACGTGCCTCTTCTCCTGCCTAATGAATTACACTTATGTTCAACAATATAAGGGAGGGATCAAGTCTCATAATTCATCATTCTGAGTCATGCAATCATAAAAGAGCTTAGAGTGGGTATAGCCAACATCACTGCACACACACACACACACACAAAAGCTGAAATGAACTTGATGCCATTGATTTTTTCAGGAACAACTGTTTTCCGAGCAGAACAGAGCAGGATGAGTGAATGGAATCTGGTTTCCTCTATGACTGCAAATTTATTTAACTTTTTCTCCTTCTACAAAGCCAACAGTGTCATTGTTTATACATGGACTGTTATATCTGACTGTAGGCCTTATTGTAAAAATGAGCAGCGTTGGGGAAAGTACTTTTAAAAGTACATTGTTACAGTATTACGTTACTCCCACATGTGTCACATTACATTCTTTCGCATTACTTTTTCTCACCTGGGATGGGCTTGCTTGCCTGGTTTTTAATAACAACAACAAAAAAGTTATATTATGGCAAATGTAAAAGCCCTTTCACACCAAAAGCTGAAGGAAATGCAAATTCAAGGCTCAACAAACCTCTCAGCTGCTGAATCGCAGAAGGTTCAACACTCTTACTTCTGCAATGCAAACAACAACAAAAATGAAACGTGATGTGATGTTTATCTATAAAGCCAGTTTGCTTAGGTTGAATTGGATCATCGAAGGTCAGCAGCAAAGACATTGGTTAATAAAGTGAGATTAAATACATAAAGTATATTTGTGTTTTATAACATTATTGCAGGTTTGCGTAATATTTGGAGTTTGCATTGTGCAGTTTTTATTCATTTTGAAGAATACTGAATGTGTTTTTGTGCAAGTGAGATGAGTAAACGCCTGCTCACGTCTCTAAGTGATCTGATGTTTGCTTCAATAAAATATTATTATTATTATTATTATTTAAAGATTCCAATAAACTTCCATTGAAGGTTGAACACGCATCTGGAGATCAGAAGATCACAGAGACTTGAGGAGGGACTCTTTATAGTGCAACCATCCAGAACATATGAGCAACACAGAACTCTTTAACTACAACATAACACACTGAAAAACACACAGATCACCTTTACAACAACAGAAAACATGTGGCGACAAGGTTTAAATAAATACTGTTCTTTTGACTAGTTATCAAAGAATCCTGAAAAAAAAGTATCAGTTTCCACAAAAATATGAAGCAGCACAACTGTTTTCAACATTGATAATAATCAGAAATGTTTCTTGCAGCAAATCATCATATTAGAATGATTTCTGAAGGACCATGTGACACTGAAGACTGGAGTAATGATGCTGAAAATTCAGCTTTGATCACAGGAATAAATTACATTTTACAATACATTCACATACAAATTTAAATTGTGATAATATTTCACAATTTTACTGTATTTTTGATCAAATAAATGCAGCCTTGGTGAGCAGAAGAGACACCAAACCCTAGACACCAAACTTTTTCTCTGTTTTTTGAGGCAACTGTAATTCTCCTAAATGTTTACATGTACGCCTCACAGGTACTGGAGGTCATGATGTGGACACTGGACAGGCGATGGTGGTCTGATTCTGACAGCGGATACCCAAACCACACGGGCACTAACTCACTCTTCTAGAGAGCCAGAGCGTCGTCCAGGACAGGCAGGAGAGCTGAGACAGCCAACAAAACTAAACAGTGCTTTGGGTCATATAAGCCAGCAGATGTTCAGTGGCAGACTACAGTCTAAAACATGTTGATCTTCACATTTCTACATTTATGTTTTTATACAACTTATATGTATTAATGATTTGCCTTTAACAACATTTCCGTGCACCGCAGCATTTTGCTCATTATAGAGGTCGACTTATAGGAACAATGGCTCTGCACACATATAGAGGCTAACTGAGAATTTTGAATGAGACCTATAATTATTTTCCCGAAAATGTTTCAATGAAGAAATGAGTCAGATGTATCATTTTCCCTATGATCTCCTGGCCAGCGACGCATTAGCTAATCTGTTATCTAAAGGGGTCTGAATTCTCAGAGCAGACTTTCCATCCTTTTTCACTTGATTTCCAGAAGTATCTAAACATCCCTGCGTAGACTTTAAACATAGTGTGGTTGAGCCATTTACCAAACTCTCTTTCATCCCACATGTCTTCCCACACTGTCCAGTGCACAGAGCCACAGCATGGAAAAAGATTTGAGCAGGCCCACCCATGTCTTACCTCACGCCCTTTGGCCCCGATCCTGCGAGATGAGTTTTCCTCACTCGTAAACGCAGCAGTTCGGGTGAAACCGGTTCTTCATTCTGATCCTGGTCTACTGTGTCCTCCTGAGAGTAAGGACAAGGAAAGTCACAATACTCAGACCATTTTCACCAGTGGGTTTATAGTGCATATAGGCTAAACACTTTTGAGCATTTATTCCCTTGAATTCCTAAAAGTTCATTTTAAAGCAAAAAAGATAAAATAACAATATAAAACACTGACTGAAACTTTGTATAAAACTTTGTCTTGCTGTGTGTGGAGCAGGGTTGTGGTCGTTAACTCAACTAAAACTAGTTTAAAAAATACTGGTAATTGAAATATTAAAAATAAAATATAAATATGACATGAAAAAAATCTAAAATGCTGCCTTGGCAACAAACTGAAAAAGTTGAAGCATTAAAACTAAACTGGAAACTGAAATAAAACTTAAACTGGAATAAAAATAAATGATAGGCTATAAATAATTATATTCAAAAAAATTCTAAAATTAAAAGAATGTCAAAATATACAAGTTTTTTTTATTGAAATGAAAATGAAAAATGAAAATATAAAAAAAGCTAATTAAATGGGACATGAATGCTGTTGAAATATTAGGAAGGAGGAAATAATATGATTGTCCCTGGTAGAGACCTGACGGCTGTGCCATTTTAAAAGCATAATAATAATAATAATAATAATAATTAATAATAATAAACCAGCTCTGATTTAGGTTATAGAATTTTGCCCACAGAGTTTGGAAAAATATAAAATTATTGTATTGAGGAGAACTATTGGGTTCAATTAGTGTGCAAGAACTTATTGTGCTTTTGTTCTGTAGTTTCCAACTATAGCCATAATTTGAAGTCTATAAAAAAGCATTATGAGGAAAAGCATTACAGACAGCAAACACATTTAACACAGAGCTTCTCTGCAATCTAATTCAGAATGTAATATTAAATGCTCCTGTCTTTTATGTATAATCATTAAAAAAAAGCTAAATATTATGAAAGCGTGATGTCAAATATTAAGTGTTGATTTTGCCCTGTGCATGATTTGCAAATCTGATGGAGTTGTCATGCGAAATGCCTGTTGTTTTTCATTTATATATAGTTTCTTTATTCCTTTTTCTAATGGCTTTGTTTATTTTCCTTCTTTCTAAAAATCATTTTACAATTAGGCTATATATATATATATATATAAAAAAACATGTTTATCACAGCACAAACACTGTGCAGACTAATTTGCTACAGGCTTCATTAGTCCACTAATAAAGGACCTTTACGGTGGAGTTTTCCTGCAATTTCTGAACAACATGTGACCGGAGTTGATGGAAAGATACAAGGTGAGCCTCAGTTTTACGGATTGGACTGAACACTTAATTTGAGTCGGAATTGATATTTTAATTGACATATAATGGTTGTTACTTTCTGAGGGCTTGTAATAGCCTACTTTAAGGAACGACAGTTTCTCATGAATTATGTAGCCTAGTACAATATAGAATAACGGGCTCGTGATAGAAATGGTTGATGGGTGAAAAGTTTATCTGATATCATGTCAATATTAACAATCGCTATTAACAATAATATATGTATTTGCTGGTCTTGTTTATTTGCTATAATCGTGTTAAACGCAGTTTGGGCTGTAGAGTGCCGTACCGTTCATTAACCCTACGTGTCGCTGTAGTTTGTGATGTGGCTGCTGGTATGTAATTCTTTCATTTAATAATATGCTGTCGTTTTTATGAATAATTTAATTTATATATTTTATATATAAATATTTATGTCTTGATATGCCTCAAAGCTGTTCCTCAATACTTTCCCGTTTTAATTGCTGTTTCTCTGTTGATAATTCCATATCTTTTTTGTTGAGGCAGAATTAATGGGATAAAAAAAATAAAAATTATAACAATGTGTTTTCCCTTATAATGTTCATCTTTTGGCTATAATTTCAGTTTTGTCCATATTATATCAATGGAAATACTGGGGAACGAGTAGCCTAGATGTTTGTTTGTTTTAGTGATTGAGGTGCTTTAGATTTTTGTGAATTTATTGTGAATTTGCAAAAGTTCGTGAAAGAGTAGGTAGAAGAAGGCGTGATGACGAAACCGGAAGCACTTGTAGACCCACCACAGGCAGTGCGATTTGTTGCATTTCATTATAACCGTAATGCTGCGTTCACACTAAACGCGAATTGAGCGTCAAATTCGACCATCTCTGTAATAACAAAGTACCTTTTAATTTGGAGGTCTTTTTGCATTGTATTTCTTTACTAGGCCTATATAATCCGTTTGTTATCAGTTGTTCCACTATTGTTTCTCACATACGCATTAATGCACTTCATGTTCGTACCGTTCCTGTGGGAGATGTGTTCTCCTAACTCTGGTTTCTTCTTATCGAGCTGTTGTACTGTCAATACACTCATGTTTATCTTCTGATCGTATAAATCTTTCGCCTTTTACTAAAGATTTCCGTGGGGAGGAGCACAATGAGTATTAATAATTGTTTTGATGTCGTGCTTTATTGCGGGGCTCTTTAATAATGTTTAAAGTCAGATTGTTGTAAGTGGATTAGGCTGTTTTAAGTTCTGTTGATGGTATTTTATATATGTCAGATACACTTTTTCAATATTGTATTTTAGCAGATTTGGTAAATTTGGGCAAAAATTAAAAAACGTATAGGCTACTTCTATTTATGTCAACTGAGTATAGTTAAATAAAACAAAAACGAAAAAGTTATTTCTCCCCGTCGGGGAATCGAACCCCGGTCTTCCGCGTGACAGGCGGAGATACTGTCCACTATACTAACGAGGATGGGACTGAAATTCATAGACCGGATATGGTGCTTATACCTTACTTTTATGCGGAGTAGAAATGCGGAAATGTCAAATTAAAAGTCCTACATTCCGTTAGTAAAATCAGTCCCTTCCTCGTTAGTATAGTGGACAGTATCTCCGCCTGTCACGCGGAAGACCGGGGTTCGATTCCCCGACGGGGAGAAATGACTTTTTTATTTCTTAGTCAATTTGATTTCAAGCTTATACAAGTGGACCAGTTAAAAGTACCATATGCGATCGTAAAGCGCTTCTCCTCGATTTCCACAGCGAATGATTGACACATGAGACTGTGCTGTTTAAATGACCCACCACGGAAAAGGCGAAACAGCGCCATGAAATCTTACATGTGGTCAAAAATATATTGCATCCGTAATGTTAAGCACTAGCCTACCATAGAGAATAAATGAGGAAAGTTAAGGGACTTTTTTTTTTTTTTGAGTATTGACTTAGTCAATTTAATCTCAAGTTTATACATAAACGAGTGGACCATTTAAACGTTTCGACATATTTGTGATTATGTTTGTCATGATCATAAAAACAGTTCTAAATATTGATTTTTTTCTTTTAGATTTTTAAAAAACAAATATAAATTATACTTCGCTTACAAAGCTTGGATGATTTTTTTTCTTTCTTTATGTATTTATTCTTAAATTGATTAGTGGACCCAGTCATGAAGGCAGCCAGCAAGTGTCCAGCATACATGCTGTTTTAAATTTTATTTATTTGCATACTTTATTATTGCGTAGTTTTGATTATTTTACTATTTTACTATAAATGAATAGCAAGGACTGAAAATGCTACAAGGTTTATTGCATATCGTTTTTTTTTTTTTATTGCATGTTGTATTTGCTTGTTGTATTTCCTTTATTTCATTTAGCAGACACAGTACAATGTATTTACTGGGTTTTTTTGAACATGTAAAGCCACTTTTCTACCATGCCAGGACATATAGACGTATATTATATGATTACAAGTAAAGCCAAAGCCGCTTTAAGGCAATAATATGCCATAAGAAGACAACCTATGGTAAAGCGACCTGATTCCGTGAGCGATGACGAAACCGGAAGTAAACCCTCTTACCCACAATGCAATGGAGTACTATACATTTCATCAAGTCTTTTTTGTTTTATTAACCCATACACTCGTTCTTTGTTATCAAATGTAGTCGCATAGTTGTTTTAACATTATAATACGTTGTGCTATGGCATAATATTAGCAATGTTTATGTCTGTCATATTGTCACCGTTCGTGTGAAACGTGTGTCTGTCAGTCGGGTACCCGCTGGTGCACTAATAATCTTCAGTACACTCATGTTTCTCTTCAGATCGTATAAATCTTTCGCCTTTTACTAAAGATTTCCGTGGGGAGGAACACAATGAGTATAAACTAATTTTTTGATGCCCTGCTTTATTGCGGGGCTTCCTCTACTTGTTGAATATAAGAGCAGACTCAATACATCATGGAGTCGATATCATGACTGTACATTATTATATTCATTGCGTTCATCGTACGTTGAGTAGTTTTAGTAAATCTATGTTAATGTAATGGTATTATATATATTATGTGTTGAAATCGCATGTTTTTAGTGCTCGCGCGGCGCGTTGGGTTTCGCTGGTGTGGAAGCGTGACCTCGAAAAGTACAAGTTTCGTTTCAGGATGGCAGTTTCGTCTTGGGTGTAAAGTGGACATGATATTTTAGGCTGGTGAATTAATCCCTCCGATTGCGAAATATATTGTGCTCTTTTTGTCTTAACGCACAATAAAGAAACACAAAGTTATGCTGTACTCATAAATGTCTGTCTGTCATTTGACCAGAAGTGCTTCTCCCTTTCAGTTTGGTGTTTTTGTTAGTTTCTAAGAAGAATTAGAACGATAGAAGAGAACTTTTCCTTTTGTGTTCCACTCACTGATGGAAGAAGACAACGCCCTCTGTTGGTCTGTGTCAGTTCAACAGGGATCATAAAGTGTGTGTGTGTGTGTGTGTGTGCAGTGTGTGTGTGTGTGTGTGTGTGTGTGTGTGTGTGTTTTAAAAGTTTTTTTTTAATCTCACGTTTAAAATGAAAAAAGAGCAGATCGGATGAGTCACTTTATTATCATATGAAAAGGTTCTAACTATCCAGTCTCACAACAAATAATCTATGTTAAATGTTGAACACACGGTGTCTTTCACCGTTCTCGTGAAGTGTGTTCCTTACACCCGGTCACCTGCTGTTGCTCCTGTAATCTTCAGTACACTCATGTTTCTCTTCAGATCGCATAAATCTTTCGCCTTTTACTAAAGATTTCCGTGGGGAGGAACACAATGAGTATAAACTAATTTTTTGATGCCCTGCTTAACGGCGGGGCTTTCCTTACAGTGTATAATGTCAGAACTGCGTGGCAATCTGAATCGGATCAGTAATAGGCGTATAATTTACGTGTGTGTAACGCGTGCATTTGTTCATGTAATGTTAATGTAATGGTGTGCTTGATTTATTATCTTGCGATATTACATCAAAATGACTAATAACTCCTTAAAATATTAAAGGCTATATTAATCAAGCAATTATTCAAGACAAACTAATAAAGCAACAAAAGATAAGAAATTAAGAAAAAAAAAAATATATATATATATATGTTAATAGCCAACATATTTTTTATTTAATTTTTTTGCTGGTAGGCCTACTTATATATATATATATATATATATATATAAGTAGGCCTACCAGCAAAAAAATTAAATAAAAAATATGTTGGCTATTAACAGCTAAGGTAACCATTTAGAAATTAAAAAGACTGCATTCAAGTGTAAAATAAAACGGCCTAAATTTCTCATTATCTTCATCAAAAATGAAGATGATATGCTACTCCATCATATTTTATTAAATAATAAAGATAATAAATGTATCCTTCAAGAGCAGTGATATGTATATTCGCGTTTTTTGGCAGTAGTGTTATCTTAAACATTTCACAACAGAACTTTAGAAGTTCTTTAAACTGGTCTGTGTCAGTTTAACAGCCATCATAAAGTGTTTTTTTAAATCTAGAAATCACGTTTAAAATAAAAAAGAGCAGACCGGACGAGTCACTTTATTACCAGACAAGTTAACTATCCAGTCTACAACAAATAATATACGTTAAATGTTGAACACACGGTGTCCGTCACCGTTCTCGTGAAGTGTGTTCCTTACACCCGGTCACGTGCTGTTGCTCCTATAATCTTCAGTACACTCATGTTTCTCTTCAGATCGTATAAATCTTTCGCCTTTTACTAAAGATTTCCGTGGGGAGGAACACAATGAGTATAAACTAATTTTTTGATGCCCTGCTTAATAGTGGGGCTTCCTTACAGTGTTTAA
The DNA here is from genome assembly GCF_965113295.1 of Leuciscus leuciscus. Lineage (NCBI taxonomy): Eukaryota > Metazoa > Chordata > Actinopteri > Cypriniformes > Leuciscidae > Leuciscus > Leuciscus leuciscus. Next base: position 5,624,031 of record NC_138743.1, read on the forward strand.
TGTCAGATCTCATGGAGAATTCAGAGTTTTTATTCGTGTTCTCTACACGTGGTGCGTGGAACCTGTGCATTCGGTCACAAAATGTTAATGGTTTGGTTTAATCACGTCTGTATTCTGGGCCCTCACTGCTCTCCACTCATCAAATATTGGATAAGCTCTGGGCATATAAATAGCATCATAAATATTGCCTTTGCTTATTGTATATACATTTATATACAAAGTCGATATAAATCTTACATCAAAATTGCAAAAGACAAGAAATGAATAAACTAATAAATAAATAAAAATAGGCCTAAAGAATTTATTTCCAGTCAGTTCCCTGATAGGCTACATCTCCAAAATGTCTTATAAAGAGCACTTTGTCTGGAAAGCATCTGCTTTGTAAACAACTGATACACGTCAGTTAAAAGGTCAGTTTTACATAAATTCTAAATGAAGATAATATGCTACTGCATAATATTTTATGAAATAATAAAGCTAATAAATGTATCAGTGGCGGCTGCTGGTCTTTCAAAGAGGGGAAGCTCATTTTCGGCCTACATCATAAAAATTGTCCATTTATTTATACGTAAATTCTGCCCTTCGTTCCTTTTCAAGAAAATGCTCTGTGACCCTGTCGTACCAACTCGTCTTTTCCAGTGACTTGACCAGTGTCCTCTCAATGGCCAGCAGAGCTAGGCTGCTTAAACGGCCTTGGCCCATTGTGTTACAGGTGTAGGACTTGAGCTGCTTTAAACAGGAGAAGCTCCTTTCCACACCTGCAGATGTAGCTCCAATTGTTGCCACTAATGAGAACAGTTTGTAAAGCTGAGGCATTGCACTGTCCAACTCCATGTCTTTAAGGAACACCAAGTAATCACACAGCTTTCCCCTGTTATCCTGCAAGTCACGATCTGAATACTGGACTTGAAGTTCAGACCTCAGTCTCCCTGAATCAAAGTGATGGCCATAACTTTTCAGGACACTTTGGAAGGCCTCCTCTGGAAATACTTGTCTCACGTCATCAAATTTCCCTGGATTGACTATTTCTAAGAAGAGCATACTTTCTAAATTTGAAAAACGTCGAGGAATCTGCTCCAAGATGTTATCAAGGATTGCCATGTACAGATTTCTGTAGCGCTCTTGGGGATCCTGCAATTGGGTCAGACGGCACTTTCTCATGGGCTCATCTCGTGGGTCTGAAGTGAGATCTGCTGCTTTGGCATAAACAGCTTGGAAAGCCCCCTCTGACCTCTTCTCTTTGACAAATGCAAGAAGAGACTCAATTCTTTCCTTGCTGTAAAAAACATCCATCGCCCTCTGCTGGACAAAGAGCACATCAGTCTCAGAGAAGATTTGTTCATGATATGTAAAACATTAACACAAACTCAAAATCCTCCAGTTTCCTCACAAAGCCTTCGGCACAATCTCGGTGTATCATCATCCATTGTCGTATCTGCAATGATGTTATCAAATGTCTGCAGGAGGCCATCATAATTGTTTGCCACAGTGCTCACTACCCGTGATGTGAAATTCCATAGAGTAGGAACGTTTCTGGGCAACCTTGAACAACCTGCAGACTCCAGAAAAGACGTCCTCTTTGTGGATTTTGAAAAAAAAATGTGGCAAACCCAGAGAGTGATGCACAGACATTGTACTGGGGCTATTGCTTTTACTTTTCCCTGCAGACCATTGAGAGCTGAAGCCATGACAGCAGCCCCATCATAGGTCTGTGCCACAAGCTTATCCATTAAATTGTAGCCCTGCATGTTCTCATTTAATACATCAAAAATGGACTGAGCATCTCATCCCCCAGAAACATCAACAAATCCAATAAAGCGCTCCTGAATCTTACCTGCACTATCCACATAGCGAACAATGACAGAGAGTTGGGCACGGCAGGATATATCAGCTGTTTCATCCACCTGCCATCCAAAAAAGGGAGCATCCTGAGTTTCATCTCTGATCTGATCAGAAACAGTGGCTGCAAGAGCAGAGATCAAGTCATTTTGAATAGTATGGGACATACCAGAAAACACAGTTGAGGACTCGAATTGTGTGGACAGGAGAGTCATATTTAGCTAATGTTTCTGTGAACTTCTGTAATTCCCCTTGTTGGATGATTCACTACTCTCATCATGTCCCCTAAATGACAGCTCCTGCCGGCCAAGCAAGGATGTCACATCAATAAGGCGGTTTAGGAAGGCCCTGTTTTGTTTGACTGTTTCATTATGTTTAGCCACTTGAATGCGAGCACATTCATTGATTGCATGCTCAACCCTGATCCTGCCCATGCAACTTAATCTTGCACATGCATTCACATGTTCATTGCTCTTTTCATGCCTTTTATATGCTCTGTCAAAGTTAGACCGATCTCCAAACCCCACCTTTGACCAAACAACACCTCCGTGAGATGGTTTCATCAAGAGGCATGGCCAGCAGTACATTTTATTTGTTACAGCACTTCCAGTCAGCCAGCTAACTTTGTCATACCAGGAGAGCTGAAAAGACCTGTTACTTTTCCCTATATTTTGTACTAAATCAATCTTAGGTGTTGATCTGCCCTGCTGTTTAATCCTAAGTTTCTCCTCGTAAGGAAGACGTTCAAATGGCTTCGCCAAAATCAGGTCGACAATATTAGCACTGTCTGCCATCGTGTGCAGTTTGCTAGCTGGCTAGTTTACCCCACAATGCTAGCCTAGCCTACTGTATGAATGAATGAATGAATGAATGAACAAACAGTCTAAAAAAAAAAGATATTAAACTCGACGGAGGAAATGTGGGAATTAGGTTAAACTGAAACAAGGAATGTGGTGTATAATTGTGTGAAATGTATGATGAAAATTGGCTAGCAATTTCGCCAAGCAAATACCAAGAAATAGGTTGCAGCAGTTTGTCTTTCGACTACACTTGCAAAATCCGCAATGGGACTGAGCTCGAATAGCTTCAGCATCAGCGACTTTTTATAGTATAAAATCGCTGTCAATCAAAAAGAGATGCAGCCTTTCGACAGACCCTCCAATCATCATGCAGAAGCCCGGAGTCTAGGCCAGCCCACTCCTCCATTCACCCCCAGAGACGCTGAGCATCCGTGGGCGGGACATAATCGCAGCATTTATCCAATGACCGTCTAGTTTCGAAGCACTGAAAAAAAAAAAAAAACGTTCAAAGCAGCCCCAATGAAGTCAATGGACGCTAGGCTTCAACAGGGAAATGCACTGTGAATCTACGGGAATGTATGAGAAGGAAATCGAGTCAGCCGACCTGCTATATGTAGCTGATTCTGAACGAACTCGTCTTCGAGATGAACGTGTTCTAACGCATTTTTAGTCAATAAAATGTTAACACAATAGTACATATTTGACCATACATTTTTTGACATTATAGGGGAAGCCGAGCTTCCTTTTCGTAGTTCCTAGAACTATTGGCGGAAGTACCCGGATTTTGGCGTGTTTGCAGCGCAGGAACTAGGAACGATTTTAGTTCTAGGAACTCCTTTTGGAGGAACTTAAGAAATCCTACTGGTGGTGTGAATGCAACCAGGAAAACGTTCCTAGGGGATCCATTAGTTCTCGGGGAACCACCCTGGTGGCTATTTCCTAGAACTACCTAGTGCGAAAGCCTCTCTTGTGATACAAACCAACTAGTGCAAAAAAAAAAAAAAAGAGGACTTTAATTGTTCGGGTGGCGCACGAATACACATTATACATTAATGTGATGGGATGCCGGTACATCACATCGACATCCCTACACTGACTACACTAACCTGTCTTGATAAAGAACATTTTAAAAGACTGGTTAAGTCGTTCTCCTGGCCTCCCTCTCTTTCTTTTCATGACGTTACTGGTACCCAGATTTTTTCCCCTGAAATTTTCAGTCAGTCTCATTTCCACTGTAACTTTTCAACTGTTCTCGTAGCAGCCTCAACTCTGATTGGTTCTGTTCTCGGAGCAGCCTCAACTCTGATTGGTTCTGTTCTCGGAGCAGCCTCAACTCTGATTGGTTCTGTTCTCGGAGCAGCCTCAACTCTGATTGGCTCTGTTCACTAGCAGAGGCGGGACTTGTGATTTTTATTGGGTCCCTCGTCTGTTTGCTGCTGACTGAGCGGAAATAATTATGGGAGAATGATGGCAGAGACAGGAGATATTTGGAAAACTTCTTTAAATCACATGGTTTTTGTGGTTTTCGTTCAAATTTCTCATTGTCTACTACATAATATTTTATTAAATGATAATAATAATAATAAATGTATCCTTCAAGAGCAGTGAATTGTATATTCGCGTTTTCTTGTCAGTATCTTAAACGTTTCACAAAAGACGTTAGAAGACGTTCTCTTTTGGTCTATGTCAGTTTAACAGGGATCATAAAGTGTGTGTTTTTTTCTTATCTAGAAATCACGTTTAAAATTTTTTTAAAAGTGAAGACTGGATGAGTCACTTTCATGGGTCACTTTATTATCATATGAAAAGATTCTAACTATCCAGTCTCACAACAAATAATATACATTAAATGTTGAACACACAGTGTCCGTCACCATTCTCGTGGAGTGTGTTCCTTACACTCGGATCCGTGCTGGTGCAGTTTGGAAACTAGTACACTCATGTTTCTCTTCAGATCGTATAAATCTTTCGCCTTTTACTAAAGATTTCCGTGGGGAGGAACACAGTGAGTATAAACAAATTTTTTGAGGTCCTGCCTAATTGGTAGGGCTCTTAAATCTGTTGAAATAATAGATTGTTATGATTTTGATCTGTGTTTCAGTACTGAACTAATGCACTACGTTATTCTATTTCCTATTTTAAATACACCGATTAGAGATTATCGAACATTTCTAAAGAGAAAAAGTTAAATTTCTACTGTAACTTTTCAACCATTCTCGGAGCAGCCTCAACTCTGATTGGTTCTGTTCTCGGAGCAGCCTCAACTCTGATTGGTTCTTTTCACTAGCAGGGGCGGGACTTTATTGGGTCCTTTGTCTGTTTGCCGCTGACTGAGCTGAAATAATTATGGGAGAATGATGGCAGAGACAGGAGATATTTGGAAAACTTCTTAAACTAAATCGCATGTTTTTTGTGGTTTTCGTTCAACTCTCATAGAAGCTAACGCTGTAGTATACTATATTAATCCATAAGAGTAGGGGATTATAGGAAAACTACCTGATTTAGTGGGCCCCCTGGGTTATTGGGGCCCCTTATTTGTCACCACTAATGACGGCCCTGATCAGGTCCTGTGTTTCGTTTCAGGATGGCAGTTTCGTCTTTGGGTGTAAAGTGGACACAATTTTTAAGCTTTAACTAATCCCTCTGATTGCGAAAATTTTTTGCTCTTTTTATCTCAACACACACCATAAAGAAACAAGAAGTTATGCTGTACTCATAAATGTCTGTCCGTCACTTGTCCAGATGTGCTTCTCACTTTCAGTTTGGTGTTTTTGTTAGTTTCTAAGAAGAATTAGAATGTTAGAAGAGAACTTTTCCTTTGTGTTCCACTTACTGATGGAAGAAGACAACGCCCCCTGTTGGTCTGTGTCAGTTCAACAGGGATCATAAAGTATGATTTATTTTGAATTTTTTTAATCTCACTTTAAAATTTAAAAAGAGCAGATTGGATGAGTCACTTTATTATCATATGAAAAGGTTCTAACTATCCAGTCTCTCAACAAATAAATAATTTATGTTAAATGTTGAACACACGGTGTCTTTCACCGTTCTCGTGAAGTGTGTTCCTTACAGTCTCGTCCGTGCTGGTGCAGTCATGAATTTAGTACACTCACGTTTCTCTTCAGATCGTATAAATCTTTCGCCTTTTACTAAAGATTTCCGTGGGGAGGAACACAATGAGTATAAACTAATTTTTTGATGCCCTGCTTAAAGGTGGGGCTTCCTTACAGCGTTAAATATCAGGTCACATGGAGAACTGAATGTGTGCATTCATGTGTTCCACACGTGGTATGTGGTGTGTGGAACGTTTGCATTCGTTCACAAAATGTTAATGGTATGATTTCATTCAATCACTTCTGAATTCTGGGCCCTCACCGCTCTCCACTGATATGAAATATGGGATAAGATATGGGCATATAAAGAGTATAATAAATATTGCTTTTGCTTATTTTATATAAATTTATATACAAAGTAGATATAAATATTACATCAAAATTGCATTAAGCGATTAATAGCTTCTTATGAAACATTAAAGTCATCAAGAAATTATTCAAGACAAACTAATGAAATAACAAAAGACAAGAAATTAATAAACTAATAAAATAAACATTTTGTTTTTATGTCAAATGTAGGCCTATAGAATTTATTTCCATTAAGTTCCCAGATAGGCTACATCTCCAAAATGTCTTATAAAGAGCACTTTGTCTGGAAAGCATCTGCTGTGTAAGCATCTGATACACATCTTTAAAAGGTCAGTTTTACATAAATTCTAAAGAATTTGAAGATAATATGCTACTGCATAATATTTTATTAAATAATAAATGTATCCTTCAAGTGTAATGAGTTGTATTCACGTTTTCTTGACCGTATTGTTATCGTACTTGGGCAGGCCGGTTATCCTTAGGGGCTTTCGCACCGGAGGAACCTTTTCATAGTTCCTAGAACTAATGGCGGAAGTACCTGGATTTTGGCGTTCAGGAACACAGGAACTAGGAACAATTTTTGTTCGAAACTCCTTTTGGAGGAACGAATTTAGCTCCTACTTCAGAGTAGGAAAAAATCCAACGCAACTTTGAGGGGACCAACCAAAACATGATTATGTATTTCTGCTCAGCTAGCATCACTGGACATCAACCACACCGCATATGCTAATAACTTTTCATTACTGTCTACTTTCTATGTATTACAGTTACATTTAATAACGTATTAGACCACACTGTTAGACAGATCGTAAACTAATGAACATGGAGAATGTGAGCACTGTGTGGCTCTGGCTGGCGTTCTCTGCGCCGTCAAAATAAAGGTCCGCCGCGCCATCAAAATAAGTCACAACAACAAGCGTGGCTGACGTCACTTCAGAGTTCCTGCTGGCGGTGTGAATGCAACCAGGAAAACGTTCCTAGGGGATCCATTAGTTCTCGGGTAACCACCCTGGTGTCTAGTTCCTAGAACTACCTGGTGCGAAAGCCCCTCTTGTGACACAAACATCGACATCCCTACGACTACACTAACCTGTCTTGATAAAGAAAATTTTGAAAGACTGTTTAAGTCGTTCTCCTGGCCTCCCTCTCTTTCTTTTCATGACGTTACTGGTATCCAGATTTTTCCCCTGAAATTTTCAGTCAGTCTCATTTCCACTAACTTTTCAACTGTTCTTGGAGCAGCCTCAACTCTGATTGGTTTTGTTCTTGGAGCAGCCTCAACTCTGGTTGGTTCTTTTCTTGGAGCAGCCTCAACTCTGGTTGGTTCTGTTCTTGGAGCAGCCTCAACTCAGATTGGTTCTGTTCTCTAACAGGGCCGAGACTTGCGATTTTTTTATTATTTTTTTTATTTTTTTTTTTTATTTTTTTTATTGGGTCCCTCGTCTGTTTGCCGCTGACTGAGCTGAAATAATTATGGGAGAATGATAGCAGAGACAGGAGATATTTGGAAAACTTCTTTAACTAAATCGCATGTTTTGGTGGTTTTCGTTCAAATTTGTCATTGTCCTAATTTTTTATGAAAATAATATGCTACTGCATAATATTTTATTAAATAATAATAATAATAATAAATGGTAATAACCTGGTGAGACGGAGGAGAGGCCGGGGCAGGAGGCAAACCACAGCCCCTGGAATCTCCAGGCACATGATGAAGACGGGAGCAGGAACGGCATTGCCGATGTGTCAGAGGACACAAAGCACCAGACAGAGATGGAGCTGTGTACCACAGGACATTAGACGACCTGGACAGGACATATGTGCAGGAGTGGCCCGAAAGGAATCCTTGAACTGGCCCGCTGTAGTGGCAAGGAAGGAGTGGAGAGGTTTGTTCACGATGGTGGATGAGGTGCTGGAAACAGCCTTGGCAGGAGATGTGGATAAGAAGCTCAAGGCTATGGCTTCCATTATTTGGAGCATAGGCGCTGATCGCTTCGGAAAGAAAGGAAAGAGCTGAAGGCCAAAACAAACACCCAGCCAAAGGAAAGCAGACGCGTGAAGGAAATAGCAATCCTTAGAGGGGATCTGCGGAGGCTGAGGAAGGCATTTCGTGAAGCAACAGTGGATGAGAGACCAGTAGGGCTGTACTGTCCCAGTCGATTAGTCGATTAATTGGTCGATACGTTCTGGTTCGACCAAAATTCTGATTGGTCGATTTTTTGCCGCGTTTATTTCATCAGTTTTGCCGCGCTGAGGCGCTCATTTCATCAGGTGGAAAGCACTAACTGCTAATGGGGGTGTTTTCAGAGTACCCTTGTTTCACTGTAACAGTCTGTCTTCAGAACACCCCCCTTGTTTTCACTTTTTTTGGATTAGCCCAACCCAAGAGAGAGCGATAACTAACTATAGAAGGTTTGATGCTGAATATTATTTATTTAATTGTGAGCGTTTAATAGTCAGTCCTCTTCTAACATGTCAACAACAAAGAAATCGACAGTGTGCCAGCATTTTGTTAAAATTGATAACAGGAAAAAGGTCGAATGCAAAGTTTGCAAGCAACAGTTTTCCACAGCTCGACGACAAACATGACATATCTAAAAGTGGTAAGCTCACTTGTCTGCGTTAGCTTGCCCTGTCTGTTTTGAGTAGGCTATATGAACATATCAGAATTTGCATATTTCAATGTTTTAGTGTTATAACCTAACTTTTTTATTTTTTATTTGGAGCCTAATGCGCAATTGCGCTGTGCTGTTGGTTGTGTTAGTTTTGAGCCTAGGATGCTTTATTTTTCAGTTATGTACTTTATTTCGTTTCTGCTCTTGATCTGGTTTGTTTAATAAATATTCTTTTTTTTATTAAAGTGGACGTGCCTTTTGTGTTTATTAAGAGTAAAAGCTTTAAGTTAATAGTCTATTAATTCGTGTCTCAGCTGCGAAGCTGAGCTCATGTTCAGCCTCGCTCGGTGCGAGGACATGCACGGTGAAATGATAGTGTCTGACAGTTATAACTTATTATTATAACATATGACAAAAATAATTGTCTAAATTATGTTACATATTCCTCAACAGTTCTTGTGATGATATCACTAGTTGACAACATAACGTTAGTACTATTTTCGGAAATCATAAGCTATGATATTGCGCAGGTGCACGTGATGCAACGCTGAGCCGTCAGACTCGAGTTAATTAGGTCAAAATAATTAGGTCAAAAACGATTTAATATACTGCAAATAGCCTACTAGTTTTTTATGTTTATCTATAATTCATTTAGGCGGACAACAAGGCTACCAAGTACTGCGCACAGTGCGCATCTAATTTAACACTTTTTTTTTGTTTTTTTTTACCGTCATTTTTAGTCGATTTTTAGTCGAAAATTTCAGGACTTCAGTCGACCAAGATTTTCTTTGGTTGAGTACAGCCCTAGAGACCAGCACTCGAAGAAATCCGTGACAACTTGAGGGAACGCATTAGGATCTTGCGATTAGCTGAATGTCACCGTAGGGACAGGAAGCGACGAATGAAGGAGAGGACAGATTTCACCAAGAATCCTTTCAAATACCTGTCGAAACTTCTGGGCGATGTAAGATCAGGGGAGTTGAAAGCAATAAAGGAGGAGGTGGAGGAGCACCTTTGTCAGGTCCATAGTGACCCCAAAAGGGAGGACAGCCTGGAGAAGATGGAGAAACTCATAAAACCAACAGAACCAGCTACCCCCTTCCGAGTTGAGGAACTGAGCTGGCAGGTGAACACCTTTCTCAGGAAGGCCAGTGCAAAATCAGCCCCAGGGCCGAATGGCATTCCATATAAGGTGTACAAGTATTGCGAAAGGCTCAAGAGACGACTTTGGAAGCTACTGAGAGTGGCATGGAAGAAAGACTTCCTTGCTGATAGTTCTCTAGTCGCTGAGGGATGCTTCATCCCTAAGGAAGAAAACTCCATAGGGATTAAGCATCTCACTCCTTGATGTCAAAGGCAAGATTTTTCCACCTTTATGATGGACAAATGGGTACATGGACACGTCCGTCCAAAAGAGGGGAGTTCCAGGGGTAACAGGCTGTCTTGAGCACATCAGCATAATCACCAAGATTATCGAAGATGCAAAGAAGAACCGTGGTGACCTAGCAGTTCTGTGGCTGGATTTAACAAATGCGTTTGGGACGATACCCCAGAAGCTGGTGGATTTGACGCTGAAGACCTACCATGTCCCAGAGCATTTCCAGAAGCTCTTGCAGTGTTTCTATGACAACTTCAACATGCGCTTCACCTGTGGAGACTTTACCCCCGAATGGCAGAGGCTAGAAGTGGGCATTGTCACTGGCTGCACAATCTCAGTGATTTTGTTTTCAGCAGCGATGAACCTTCGCGTTAAATCAGCAGAGAAGTTTCGTTGAGGCGAAGTGTTGGCAAGTGGAATCCAGCAGTTACCTATAAGAGCATTTATGGACGACCTCACCATCACGGTAAAATCAGTACCTGAAGGGAGATGGATCTTGGAGGATCTGGTTGAGCTCACCGATTGGGCAAGGATGGAGTTCAAACCAGAAAAGTCCAGAAGCCTGGTATTGAGGAAGGGGTGCATCCAGGACCGGTTCCACTTCAGGATCAAAGATATCATCATCCCAACGGTCCAAGAGAGACCAGTGAAGAGCTTGGGGAAATGGTACAGGGCAGACCTCAATGATAAGCTGAGTGTGAGGGATAATTATCCAAGTAAATACCTGGATGACATCCCTTGGGAAGAGCGGCCTACCCGGAAAGTATAAGGCCTGGGTTTACCAACACCAGGTACTCCCTAGGCTGCTCTGGCCTCTGCTTGTTTATAAGATAATTGTCTCTACCATCGAGGGATTGGAGAGGAAGATTAACACCTATTTGAGGAGGTGGCTGGGCGTTCCAAAAAGCTTCTGCTCCATTGGCTTGTATAGCACAGGCAGCAAGATGCAGCTGCCACTGACATCAGTGGTTGAGGAGTATAAAGTGACAAAGACATGCCAGGCCATGATGCTGCGAGACAGCAAGGACGCAAGAGTACGCCAAGCAGGTATTGTGGTCAGGACAGGTCGTGAATGGTCAGCCAGCAGAGCACTGACGGAGGCTGAGGATTGACTGCATCATGCTGACATCGTTGGGACAGTAGCTCTGGGCAGGCTTGGACTGGGTTGCTCCACCAGAAAGAGCTGGAAAAAAGCTGACCCAAAAGATCGTCATGGTATGGTGCAGAGGGAGGTCTGTAAAGCAGAAGAGGAAACCCGGCATGTCAAGGCTGTTGCCATGAAAAAACAGGGCAGCTGGACAAGGTGGGAGGGCATACGTGAAAGGGCCCTGTCGTGGCAGGACATCTGGACCATGGAAGGACGTTGGATAAAGTTCTTGATGTGTTCTGTCTACGATGTCCTGCCTACTTCATCAAACCTCTATATTTGGGGCATGGTAGAGAGCCCCAGCTGCACGCTGTGTGGAAAGACAGCCAATATTGAGCACGTCCTTTCGGCACACCGGTCAAGTTTGGCAGATGGGAAATTCCGGTGGCGTCACGATAAGATCCTGTCTTGTTGGCGGATGGTGTGGAACAGGCAAGGAAGAAGGGTAAACAACTTTCCGACGGGCACCACTTTATCCATTTCGTCAGGACAGGAGAGAGCACTGCAGCAGGATGGAGGAGCAGAGGGGTCCTGGCCTCAGCAAATGACTGGGAGATGCAGGCAGTCCTGAAGAAGCAGCTCAAATTCCCAGAGGAGATAGCACTCACTAGCCTCAGACCAGATATTGTCCTCTGGTCTAGAGGTACCAATCAGGTGGTGCTCATAGAGTTAACAATATCCTGGGAAGAGAGGATGGAGGAGGCACATGAGCATAAGCTCCAAAAATGTCAAGGCCTTATCCTCGAGAGCCAGAAAAAAGGATGGAAGGCCTGGATTTTACCAGTAGAGGTCGGCTGCAGAGGTTTTGCTGGACAGTCGCTCTGGAGAACCCTTGGATTGTTGGGGATTGAAGGGATGGTCAGGAAACGGCTAATAGGCAATGTCACTGAACAGGCAGAAACAGCAACAAATTGGATTTGGATACAGCGGGAGGTGCGGTGGCAGAGCAAACCTTTTGAAGGATTAAAAACGTCATAGAGTTGGGTTGGGTCAGCAGGGGTAGATCCAGGACGCTGGATCTGCTGTCGAGCCCTCCCGAGGTGTTATGGGCTTAAATCGATAAAACACCAAGGAAGGGGGGTGCCCATCTGATGACCGGCTGTAGCCACCAAACTCTTGTATTGTTGAGAGATGTAGCCAAGCCTTGAGCTAGCCCAGGGAGAAGGACGGTGCTTGAAAGGAGGAGAGGGTGAAGAAGTGAAGACCGGATGAGTCACTTTCATAGGTCACTTTATCATCATATGAAAAGATTCTAACTATCCAGTCTCACAACCAATAATATACGTTAAATGTTGAACACGCAGTGTCCGTCACCGTTCTCGTGGAGTGTGTTCCTTAAACTCGGGTCAGTGCTGGTGCGGTTTGGAAAGTACACTCATGTTTCTCTTCAGATCGTATAAATCTTTCGCCTTTTACTAAAGATTTCCGTGGGGAGGAACACAATGAGTATAAACTAATTTTTTGATGCCCTGCCTAATTGGTAGGGCTCTTAAATCTGTTGAAATAATAGATTGTGATGATCTTGATCTCTGTTTCAGTACCAAACTAATGTACTATGTTATTCCATTTTCTATTTTAAATACACCGATTAGAGATTATCGAACATTTCTAAAGAGAAAAAGTGAAATTTCCACTAACTTTTCAACCGTTCCCGGAGCAGCCTCAACTCTGATTGGTTCTGTTCTCAGAGCAGCCTCAACTCTGATTGGTTCTTTTCACTAGCAGGGGTGGGACTTTATTGGGTCCTTTGTCTGTTTGCCACTGACTGAGCTGAAATAATTATGGGAGAATGATGGCAGAGACAGGAGATATTTGGAAAACTTCTTAAACTAAATTGCATGTTTTTTGTGGTTTTCGTTCAACTCTCATAGAAGCTAACACTGTAGTATACTATATTAATCCATAAGAGTAGGGGATTATAGGAAAACTACCTGATTTAGTGGGCCCCCTGGGTTATTGGGGCCCCTTTATTTGTCACCACTAATGACGGCCCTGATCAGGTCCTGTGTTTCGTTTCAGGATGGCAGTTTCGTCTTTGGGTGTAAAGTGGACACAATTTTTAAGCTTTAACTAATCCCTCCGATTGCGAACATTTTTTTCTCTTTTTATCTCAACACACACAATAAAGAAACAAGAAGTTATGCTGTACTCATAAATGTCTGTCCATCACTTGACCAGAAGTGCTTCTCACTTTCAGTTTGGTGTTTTCGTTAGTTTCTAAGAAGAATTAGAACGTTAGAAGAGAACTTTTCCTTTGTGTTCCACTCACTGATGTAAGAAGACAACGGCCTCTGTTGGTCTGTGTCAGTTCAACAGGGATCATAAAATATGATTATTATTTATTTTTTATATTATTTTTATTTATTATAAAAAAGAGCAGATCGGATGAGTCACTTTATTATCACATGAAAAGGTTCTAACTATCCAATTTATGTTAAATGTTGAACACACAGTGTCCTTCACCGTTCTCGTGAAGTGTGTTCCTTACACTCGGGTCCGTGCTGGTGCAGTCAGGAAACTAGTACACTCATGTTTCTTTTCAGATCGTATAAATCTTTCGCCTTTTACTAAAGATTTCCGTGGGGAGGAACACAATGAGTATAAACAAATTTTTTGATGCCCTGGTCAAAGGTGGGGCTTTCTTAGTGTTTAATATCAGGTCACATGGAGAACTGAATGTGTGTATTCGTGTTTTCTACACGTGGTGTGTGGAACGTGTGCATTCGTTCACAAAATGTTAATGGTATGATTCATTTAATCACTTCTGAATTCTGGGCCATCACCACTCTCCACTGATATCAAATATGGGATAAGATCTGGGCATATAAGGAGTATAATAAATATTGCTTTTGCTTATTTTATCTAAATTTATATACAAAGTCAGGGCTCCAGACTAATTTTTCCACTGGTTGCACTGGTGCTACCAACTTTCTCAGTTGGTCGCACCAGCAAATGATTTGGTGGCACCCTTTTTTTTTTTTTTTTTTATTCTTTTTTTTTTCTACATGCCATGGGATTAATCAATGCATGCTGATGAATAGTGGTCTTAATCTGCATACCCTAGTTTTGCACTGATGTGAAAAGACTGACAGTGACAAGACCTCATGTTAGCAAAATGTTTTAATCCAGTGGTTCTCAAACTTTTACACCAAGTACCACCTCAGAAAATATTTGGCTCTCCAAGTACCACCATAATGACCAATATTAAAATACAGTAGCGTAGTAGGCCTAACTATTCAGCTACAGTTATCCACAGCTCAAAAACTAGGCAGTTTTATTTATAATAAGAATATTTATTGTTGTCAGCCACTTTAAACATTGTAACAACACAGTTCTAAAAGTGAAATAAAAACTGTACCAACAGATTAAATGAAAATGTATTGCACTTAAAACAAGTAGGCCTACATGTTGTTTAAGACTTACATGAGCTTAATGTGATGGGTGCGCCTGCCTCTGTGAACACAGTCCTGAGATGTCTGGGTCAATGGAGGTCAGCTTCAGTCTCAGGTTTGGCTCAGCGTCCACCCTGCTTCTGTACTTTGTTTTTATGACAACAAGTGAAGAGAATCCTTTCTCGCACAGATACGTGGTCACAAAAGGAAGGAGAAAACGCACGGCCTTGTCGGAAAGCACAGGGTATTCACTGTGCTGCTTTATCCAAAAGTCCAGCAATGTCTGCTTTCTGAAAGCTGCCTTCAATGTTTCGTCACAAGACAACTCTATTAAACTCTCCTGCTCACCAACAGTTAAGTCCTGTGAAGCCATCTGAGAGGTGTCGATGCTGAAAGGGTTTCTCATCCAGCTGCTAGCTTCAGCTTCAGGCATCACTGGGAAATAATCAAGGAACTGTTGTCTGAGTGACACGAGGTTTGCAGTGATGTTCTCCCTGAGTCTACCATCAAGCGTCAGGTCATTGTCAGACAGAAAACTCTCCAAAGCAGGGAAAGCTGAAACATCACCTGTCTTGACTTTGATTTCAAATAACTCCAACTTCTTAAGCAGTGCATTGATTTTGTCATGCACATCAAAAACATTGATGAAGAGTCCCTGTAGTCCCAAATTCAGTTCGTTTAAACGTGAAAAAATGTCAGACAAGTATGCCAGCTGACTGAGCCACACAGTATCCTCGAAAATGTCTGACAAGGGGAAATTTGTGTCCTGTAAGAACATATGGACCTCTTTGTGCAATTCAAAAAGCCTCAAAAGCACCTTTCCTCTTGAAAGCCACCGTACTTCAGTATGAAGCAAGAGTTGGACATGTTCACTGCCCATTTCCTCGCAGAGCACACAAAATAAACGAGAATTCATCGGTCTGGCCTTAATGAAGTTCACAGTTTTCACAGCAGAGTCCAGCACAGACTTCAGGTCACCAGGCATCTTCTTCACTGCCAGCGCCTCACGATGGATGCTGCAGTGAGTCCAGCGCATCTCAGGTGCTACCTCTCGGATGCGAGCTGCTACTCCACTGTGACGACCTGTCATAGCCCTCGCGCCATCAGTACACACTCCCACTCACTTTTTCCAGTCCAGTCTGTTCTCTTGGATAAACGCGTCCAGTACCTGGAATATGTGCTCTGCTGTAGTTCTGGTCCCAAGTGACTGGCAGAACATAAAGTCCTCCTGAGCTGAACCATCATTTTCATATCTCGCATAAACCAATAAATTGGCCAAATCTGCGACATCCGTAGTCTCGTCAAGCTGGATGGCAAAATATTGACTGTTTTGAATGCGCTCAATCAGTGTCTTTTTAACATCGTCAGCCATGTCTTTTATTCTCCGTGACACAGTGTCATTTGAAAGCGGCACCAAGTTTAACTCTTTGGCAGCTTTCTCTCCACACATGATGCGCGTCATCTCTTTGGCTAAAGGTAGACACAACTTTGTTCCCCTATTGTGTGCGGCTTACCAGCTTTGGCGATCCGGAGGCTGGCACGATATGAAGCTTCCTGTGCTTTGAGTATGGGTGTACCACAGGATTTAATGATGGATTTTGACTGCTTCAGTTCATCACGTTTTCGCAAAAAAAAATCCACTGGTTTGTCCTTAAGCACCGTGTGTTTAGTTACAAGATGCCGTTTGAGATGCGATGGTTTCATGCATTCATTACTAAGTACTTTGCCACATATCACACACTGTGGCCTGGGCTCTTCCTCTCTTCCGCTCCAAATAAATCCAAATTTGATATAGGTCGGGTCATAATTTCTCACTGTTTTGTAGCGTTTGCTGCTGCTGCCTTCACTGGCGCTTTCAAAGTTGCCACTGTTGTTAGCACTTGTGCTCGGTTCACTCTCATCCACATGTTCTCTCATTCAGTTCTTGTATTTGAAACATTCTCCTCCTGATCCAAACTTCTCTTTCCAGATTGAAGCCACGATAGCAGTTTTGAATTTTTCATAATTTAATCATCCACCTAACATTCATTTATATTTAACCTTTAAACACACACTTAAGTAACAAAAAAAATCAGCATAAAATTTTTACTTGCACATTCTTAAAAAATGAGAGTGCATGTGTCTTTAAATGATATTGAGCTTTGCTCACCCCGCCCCTCTGTTCTGTGCGTACACCGTTTGTAATAACACAATAACCATAACGCGTTGTTCATTATAAACGTGGGATTATGAATTATATTGAGAACGTCATACATAGAAAACATGCCGTAATGTACTCTGAGTGTAAACAGCCGCATTCATTGTGAAGCGTGCAAGCGATTTGCAAAGATTAATATAAATATTAATATAAAGGTTAATAAAACGTTACACTCACTTCAGTTATTCTGGAGGTGCAGCAGGAACACGAACACAATCACTTAGACGCCATTCTGCACATAGACAGTGCTCCAACGTTTCAACAATGACCGCACGAATCGGTCTTTAAAAGGTAATTTTACATAAATTCTAAATGAAGATAATATGCTACTGCATAATATTTTATTAAATAATAAAGCTAACAAATGTATCCTTCAAGAGTAATGAGTTGTATAACACAGGAACTAGGAACGATTTTAGTTCGAAACTCCTTTTGGAGGAACGAATTTAGCTCCTACTTCAGAGTAGGAAAAAATCCAACGCAACTTTGAGGGGACCAACCGAAACATGATCATGTATTTCTGCTCAGCTAGCAACACTGGACATCAACCACACCGCATATGCTAATAACTTTTCATTACTTATATTTAATAACGTATTAGACCACACTGTTAGACAGATCGTAAACTAATGAACATGGAGAATGCGAGCACTGTGTGGCTCTGGCTGGCGTTCTCTGCGGCGTCAAAATAAAGGTCTGCCGCGCCGTCAAAATAAGTCACAACAACAAGCGCGGCTTACGTCACTTCAGAGTTCCTGCTGGCGGTGCGAATGCAACCAGGAAAACGTTCCTAGGGGACGGCTATCCCTACGACTACACTAACCTGTCTTGATGTTGAACATTTTGAAATACTGGTTAAGTCGTTCTCCTGGCCTCCCTCTCCTTCTTTTCATGACGTTACTGGTATTCAGATTTCCCCCCCGAAATTTTCAGTCAGTCTCATTTCCACTGTAACTTTTCAACTGTTCTTGGAGCAGCCTCAACTCTGATTGGTTCTGTTCTTGGAGCAGCCTCAACTCTGGTTGGTTCTGTTCTTGGAGCAGCCTCAACTCAGATTGGTTCTGTTCTCTAGCAGGGGTGGGACTTGCAATTTTATTGGGTCCCTCGTCTGTTCGCCGCTGACTGAGCTGAAATAATTATGGGAGAATGATAGCAGAGACAGGAGATATTTGGAAAACTTCTTTAACTAAAACGCATGTTTTGGTGGTTTTCGTTCAAATTTCTCATTGTCTTAATTTTTGATGAAAATAATATGCTACTGCATAATATTTTATTTGATGATGATAATAATAATAACAATAAATGGTAATAACCTGGTGAGACGGAGGAGAGGCTGGGGCAGGAGGGAGGGCAAACCACAGCCCCTGGATAGCCCAGCACCAGACAGAGATGGAGGGTACACAGGACATTAGACGACCTGGACAGGACATATGTGTAGGAGTGGCCGAAAGGAATCGGTGAACTGGCCCGCTGCAGTGGCAAGGAAGGAGTGGAGAGGTTTGATCACGATGTTGATGAGGTGCTGGAAACAGCCTTGACAGGAGATGTGGGTAAGAAGCTCAAGGCTATGGCTTCCATTATTTGGAGCATAGGCGCTGATCGCTTCGGAAAGGAAGGAAAGAGCTGAAGGCCAAAACAAACACCCAGCCAAAGGAAAGCAGACGCGTGAAGGAAATAGAAATCCCTAGAAGGGATCTGCGGAAGCTGAGGAGGGCATTTCGTGGAGCAACAATGGATGAGAGACCAGCAATTTTGACAACTTGAGGGAGCGCATTAAGATCTTGCGAGTAGCCAGATGAATGTCACCGTAGGGACAGGAAGCGACGAATGAAGGAGAGGACAGATTTCACCAAGAATCCTTTCAAATATCTGTCGAAACTTATGGGCGATGTAAAATCAGGGGAGTTGAAAGCAATAAAGGAGGAGGTGGAGGAGCACCTTTGTCAGGTCCATAGTGACCCCAGAAGGGAGGACAGCCTGGAGAAGATGGAGAAACTCATAAAACCAAAAGAACCAGCTACCCCCTTCAGAGCTGAGGAACCGAGCTGGCAGGAGATGAACACCTTTATCAGGAAGGCCAGTGCAAAATCAGCCCCAGGGCTGAATGGCATTCCATATAAGGTGTACAAGTATTGCGAAAGGCTCAAGAGACGACTTTGGAAGCTACTGAGAGTGGCATGGAAGAAAGACTTTCTTGCTGATAGTTGGCTGGTCACTGAGGGATACTTCATCCCTAAGGAAGAAAACTCTATAGGGATTAAGCAATTCCGTACCATCTCACTCCTTAATGTCGAAGGCAAGATTTTTCTTGGGATTCTGGCGAAAAGACTGACCACCTTTATGATGGACAACGGGTACATGGACACGTCCGTCCAAAAGAGGGGAGTTCCAGGGGTAGTAGGCTGTCTTGAGCACATCAGCATAATCACCAAGATTATCAAAGATGCGAAGAAGAACCTTGGTGACCTGGCAGTTCTGTGGCTGGATTTAACAAATGCGTTTGGGACAATACCCCACAAGCTGGTGGATTTGACGTTGAAGACCTACCATGTCCCAGAGCATTTCCAGAAGCTCTTGCAGCGTTACTATGACAACTTCAACATGCGCTTCACCTGTGGAGACTTTACCTAGAAGGCTAGAAGTGGGCATTGTCACTGGCTGCACAATCTCAGTGATTGTTTTCAGCAGCGATGAACCTTCGCGTTAAATCAGCAGAGAAGTTTTGTTGAGGCGAAGTGTTGGCAAGTGGAATCCAGCAGGTACCTATAAGAGCATTTATGGACGACCTCACCATCACGACAAAATCAGTACCTGAAGGGAGATGGATCTTGGAGGATCTGGTTGAGCTCACCAATTGGGCAAGGATGAAGTTCAAACCAGAAAAGTCCAGAAGCCTGGTATTGAGGAAGGGGCGCATCCAGGACCGGTTCCGCTTCAGGATCAAAGATACCATCATCCCAACGATCCAAGAGAGACCAGTGAAGAGCTTGGGGAAATAGTACAGGGCAGACCTCAATGATAAGCGAGTGTGAGGGACAATTATCCAAGTAGATACCTGGATGACATCCCTTGGGAAGAGCGGCCTACCCGGCAAGTATAAGGCCTGGGGTTACCAACACCGGGTACTCCCTAGGCTGCTCTGGCCTCTGCTTGTTTATAAGATACCTGTCTCTACCATCGAGGGATTGGAGAGGAAGATTAACACCCATTTGAGGAGGTGGCTGGGCGTCCCATGAAGCTTCTGCTCCATTGGCTTGTATAGCACAGGCAGCAAGCTGCAGCTGCCAGTGACATCAGTGGTTGAGGAGTATAAAGTGACAAAGACATGCCAGGCCATGATGCTGCGAGACAGCAAGGACGCAAGAGTACGCCAAGCAGGTATTGTGGTCAGGACAGGTCGTGAATGGTCAGTCAGCAGAGCACTGACGGAGGCTGAGGATCGACTGCATCATGCTGACATCGTTGGGACAGTAGCTCTGGGCAGGCTTGGACTGGGTTGCTCCACCAGAACGAGCTGGAAAAAAGCTGACCCAAAAGAACGTCATGGTATGGTGCAGAGGGAGGTCCGTAAAGCAGAGGAGGAAACCCGGCATGTCAAGGCTGTTGCCATGAAATATCTGAAATAAGTGACTTGGGTAAGATGGCGCCAGTGTTTGTGGCCGGCCGTCTGGTGCTGAGCAAATTGTTCGTGATTTTACTGCTTGTGTCACTGTTTATGCAATGTATTGACTCTCTGCTGGTTTACGATCGTCAAACGCTGATCGATTTCCGTCTCGCGTTGGAAAAGTCGCCTAAGTGTGACTGGGATGGTCAGAAAACTTTTCTCCCTCCCCTCTTGCTAAACATACCTGCTCATCTTGTACGCAATCCGGCTTCCCTTGTCCGGAGAGGACGCTCGAGACGGCGTGGGAAGCGCAGCGGCCAGCTGGTGAGGTTGAAAGCTTACCTAGCGGACTATTCTGCCTGTGGAGCCCGGCGTCACTTTGGTTCGCCTTTGGTTCACTATGTATCCTGGCGTGCTATGGATCCTGCCGGGACCTGGTTGATACCGATTGTCGGCTCAGATATGGAGTATTCTCGCCAACACTCACCTCGCC
Organism: Leuciscus leuciscus; assembly: GCF_965113295.1. Lineage (NCBI taxonomy): Eukaryota > Metazoa > Chordata > Actinopteri > Cypriniformes > Leuciscidae > Leuciscus > Leuciscus leuciscus. Next base: position 5,644,915 of record NC_138743.1, read on the forward strand.
CTAGGAAAGGCGGTGTTAACCATGGAAATCTTCGGTCTTTGAGTTATGTAACTCGTATGGCCAGTTCCCCTGCTCCTGTCAGAGCTGCCCTGGTCAACGCTAGATCGCTGGTGAATAAGACCTTCATTTTAAAGGAGCTTTTTTCCCAGCATAACTTGGATTTTCTATTTGTGACTGAAACTTGGTTAAATGTTGGTGAGTCGAGCCCTTTTTCTGAACTTCTACCACTGGATTGCACATATTTTAACTCCCCGAGGACTACTGGTCGAGGAGGAGGACTTGCCGTTATTTTTAAGGATAAATACAATTGCAGGCAGTTGTCAATGATAACATTTTCGAGTTTTGAGTTAACAATGTTTGAATTGGGCAAATTTCAGCCCGTTTTGTGTGCTCTTATCTATCGACCTCCTAAATATAACAAGCATTTTATCAGAGACTTTACTGAATTATTGTCTGAAATTATGCCAAAATATGATCGGATCTTAATTTTAGGAGATATGAATATTCATGTATGTTGTCCCACAAATCTGTTGGCTAAAGATTTTTTTGAATTAATTGATTCATTTAACCTTATACAGTTTGTAAGTGGTCCAACACAGATTCATGGCCACACATTAGATCTTGTCTTGTCATGCAGTTTGCCTATTTTAAATATTGAGATACAAAAGGCTGTTTTTTCTGATCATGCACCAATTTTATTTGATGTTTCCCTTCCAAATAATCCTGTTAAGCAATGTGCTCCACCTCGTATCCGTAGGATGATTAAACCTGCCACTGCTGCACAATTTTCCAAAGAATTTAGTAATGTTATAGACACTATAGAGCCGTCTGCTTTCCTATGTACAGATGAGCTTGTTTCCTGTTTTTCATCCACCTGTATAAATATTCTTGATAAAATTGCACCATTAAAGCCCAGGCGCTCCAAACCTAATTTTGAACCGTGGATTAATGATTTAACCCGAGCGGCTAGGCAAAAGTGTAGGAAAGTTGAACGCCAATGGAAAAAACATAAATTGCAGGTTTTTTATGATATCCTAAAGGATTGTTGGCATAATTATCAGAGAATTGTTAAAACTGAAAAGGCTAAATACCTCTCTGATGTTATTGATAAAAATGGCCATAAACCTCATGTTCTTTTTAGAACAATTAATTCTGTTCTTCATACCCCCCAATCTATAATGCAGGAAGAATCTACTGCGGCCTGTGAAAAATTCCTCCACTTTTTTGTGGAAAAGATTACCACTATTAGAGCTAGCATTTCACCTTCAGCCTTTGATCCTTCCATTTCCATAGAGTGTGCTGCAGTCCTCATTGAGTTTGAGCCCGTGTCCATCTTGGCCCTTAATGATATTGTTACACATTTAAAACCTTCAATCTGTCCCACTGATATCATCCCACCATGTATTTTTAAAGAGGTATGGAAAACTATTGGACCAAACATTCAAGCTATCATAAACAGTAGTCTGACTTCTGGTTATGTGCCACTTTGTTTTAAAGAGGCTGTGGTGCAGCCCCTTATCAAAAAACAAAATCTGGACACTTCAGTTCTTTCAAATTATCGTCCGATTTCTAAACTTACTTTTGTGTCCAAGATTTTAGAGAAGGCAGTCCTAGTGCAGTTACAAGCTTATTTAGATCTGCATGGTATTCTTGAGGTGTTCCAGTCTGGTTTTAAAGCATTTCATAGCACAGAGACTGCACTTATAAAAGTTTTTAACGATCTTTTGATTTCAACAGATTCTGGAGATACTACAATATTGATGCTTTTAGATCTTACAGCAGCATTTGATACGGTTGACCACAGTGTTCTTATCTCGCGTCTCGAGCACAACGTGGGGATTAAAGGCACTGTATTAAAATGGTTTAGATCATATCTCTCAGCGAGAGTGTTTAAAGTTGGGTATGGGGGCTCTACTTCACCAGCAGCACCAGTGACATGTGGAGTACCGCAGGGCTCTATTTTGGGACCGATTCTCTTCTCCCTTTACTTGCTTCCTTTAGGTTCCATCTTAAAGAAGCATAACATTAGTTTCCATCTGTACGCAGATGATTTACAAATCTACCTGCCTATAAAAAGTAAGGGTGAGGATGCGATAAAAAGGCTGTTAGATTGTGTTTATGACATTAAAGCATGGATGGCTTTAAACGTTTTACATTTTAATGAAAGTAAAACTGAAATTATGATTTTTAGACCTAGCAGTTCTACTAGTACCTCCAAATTGGACCTGGGACCCCTGACGCCCTACGTCAAGTCTATGGTAACGAACCTTTGGGTAAAGATGGATAGTGATCTTCACCTAGAGAAACAGATCAATTCTGTTGTAAAAGCTAGTTTCTTTCAACTTAGGCTACTTACCAAATTGAAGCCATTTTTATCTTTCAAAGATTTGGAGAGGGTTATACATGCTTTTATCACCACTCGCCTGGATTATTGTAATGCTTTATATATAGGAGTTAACCAGGCCTCTCTCTCTAGATTGCAAATAGTTCAGAATGCTGCCGCTCGACTCCTTACAGGAACCCGTAAACGAGAGCACATTATGCCTGTTTTTGCCTCTCTTCATTGGCTACCAGTTTGTTTTAGAATACAGTTTAAGATTTTATTGTTTGTTTTTAAATCTCTTCATGGTCAAGCCCCAGCTTACATAGATGATCTACTGAAGATGCATGCTCCTCTGAGGTCATTGAGGTCCGCTGACCAACTACTTTTATCTGTTCCCAGAACAAGACTTAAAAATAGGGGAGATCGAGCATTTTCAGTCGTGGCCCCTAGGCTGTGGAATGATCTGCCTATGCGTGTTAGAGTGGCTCCCAGCCTTGATAGTTTTAAATCACGACTTAAAACTCACTTTTATTCATTGGCCTTTAAACCAGCCTGAGAGTTTATTTCTGCATTTTATTATTTTAGTTTGCCACTTGTTTAACTGTGTTTTGTGCTTATGTTATGTGTTTATAATTTGTCTGAAATTATGTCAGTGTCCAGCACTTTGGTTAACTTCGGTTGTTTTAAATGTGCTTTACAAATAAAATTGTATTGTATAATTGTATATGAAAAAACAGGGCAGCTGGACAAGGTGGGAGGGCATACGAGAAAGGGCCCTGACGTGGCAGGACATCTGGACCATGGAAGGACGTTGGATAAAGTTCTTGATGTGTTCTGTCTACGATGTCCGGCCTACTACATCAAACCTCCATATTTGGGGGATGGTAGAGAGCCCCAGCTGCACGCTGTGTGGAAAGACAGCCAATCTTGAGCACGTCCTTTCAGCACGCCGGTCAAGTTTGGCAGATGGGAAATTCCGGTGGCGTCACGATAAGATCCTGTCTGGTTGGCGGATGGTGTGGAACAGGCAAGGAAGAAGGGTAAACAACTTTCCGACGGGCACCACTTTATCCATTTCGTCAGGACAGGAGAGAGCACTGCAGCAGGATGGAGGAGCAGAGGGGTCCTGGCCTCAGCAAATGAGTGGGAGATGCAGGCAGTCCTGAAGAAGCAGCTCAAATTCCCAGAGGAGATAGCACTCACTAGCCTCAGACCAGATATTGTCCTCTGGTCTAGAGGTACCAAGCAGGTGGTGCTCATAGAGTTAACAATATCCTGGGAAGAGAGGATGGAGGAGGCACATGAGCATAAGCTCCAAAAATGTCAAGGCCTTATCCTCGAGAGCTAGCAAAAAGGATGGAAGGCCCGGAATCTACCAGTAAAGGTCGGCTGCAGAGGTTTTGCTGGACAGTCGCTCTGGAGAACCCTTGGGTTGTTGGGGATTGAAGGGATGGCCAGGAAACGGCTGATAGGCAATGTCACTGAACAGGCAGAAACAGCATCAAATTGGATTTGGATACAGCCGGAGGTGCAGTGGCAGAGCAAACCTGTTGAAGGACTAAAAACGTTGGGATGTGGTCAGCAGGGGTAGATCCAGGATGCTGGATCTGCTGTCGAGCCCTCCCGAGGTGTTATGGGCTTAAATCGACAAAACACCAAGGAAGCGGGGTGCCCATCTGATGACCGGCTGTAGCCACCAAACTCTTGTATTGTTGAGAGATGTAGCCAAGCCTTGAGCTAGCCCAGGGAGAAGGACGGTGCTTGAAAGGAGGAGAGAAGGAGAGGAGAGAGCGATGCCACTGGCTCACAGATGGTGCAGTGCAGAGTACCTGTAAAGGTAGGCCAGCTGCAATGATCACATCGTTTTTGCATGTAAATGTATCTTTCAAGAGCAGTGAGTTGTATATTCGCGTTTTCTTGACAGTATCTTAAACGTTTCACAACAGAACGTTAGAAGACGTTCTCTTTTGGTCTGTGTCAGTTTAACAGGGATCATAAAGTGTGTGTGTGTGTTTTTTTTTTTGTTAGTTTTTTTTGTTGTTTTTTTTATCTAGAAATCACATAAAAAAAAAAAAAGTGAAGACCAGATGAGTCACTTTCATAGGTCACTTTATTATCATATGAAAAGATTCTAACTATCCAGTCTCACAACAAATAATATACTGTATACGTTAAATGATGAACACGCAGTGTCCGTCACCGTTCTAGTGGAGTGTGTTCCTTATACTCGGGTGAGTGCTGGTGCAGTTTGAAAACTAGTACACTCATGTTTCTCTTCAGATCGTATAAATCTTTCGCCTTTTACTAAAGATTTCCGTGGGGAGGAACACAATGAGTATAAACTAATTTTTTGATTCCCTTTCTAATTGGTAGGGCTCTTAAATCTGTTGAAATAATAGATTGTGATGATCTTGATCTGTGTTTCAGTACCGAACTAATGCACCACATTATTCCATTTTCTATTTTAAATACACCGATTAGAGATTATCGAACATTTCTAAAGAGAAAAAGTGAAATTTCCACTGTAACTTTTCAACCGTTCTCGGAGCAGCCTCAACTCTGATTGGTTCTGTTCTCGGAGCAGCCTCAAATCTGATTGGTTCTTTTCACTAGCAGGGGCGGGACTTTATTGGGTCCTTTGTCTGTTTTCCACTGACTGAGCTGAAATAATTATGGGAGAATGATGGCAGACACAGGAGATATTTGGAAAACTTCTTAAACTAAATCGCATGTTTTTTGTGGTTTTCGTTCAACTCATAGAAGCTAACATTGTAGTATACTATATTAATCCATAAGAGTAGGGGAATATAAGAAAACTACCTGATTTAGTGGGCCCCCTGGGTTATTGGGGCCCCTTTATTTGTCACCACTAATGACGGCCCTGATCAGGTCCTGTGTTTCGGTTCAGGATGGCAGTTTTGTCTTGGGTGTAAAGTGGACAATTTTTAAGCTTTAACTAATCCCTCTGATTGCTAAAAATGTTTTGCTCTTTTTATCTCAACACACACAATAAAGAAACAAGAAGTTATGGTGTACTCATAAATGTCTGTCCATCACTTGTCCAGAAGTGCTTCTCACTTTCAGTTTGGTGTTTTTGTTAGTTTCAAATGGCGCTTTTCCACTACACAGTACCAGCTCGCCTCGCCTCGACTCGCCTTTGTTTGGTTTTCCACTGTGTAAAAGTTGTACCTGTACCTGCTTCCAGGTACTTTTTTTCGTATCACCTCCGGTGAGGTTCTGAGCGAGCTGAGGCGATACTAAAATGTGACATGAAAACACGGCAGACTGCTGATTGGTCAGAGAGAATCGTCACTATTCACTGCGTCATCATTGCACGTGCCAGATGGAGTATCCTGAATAAAAAACAACAAAAACAAAAACATCCAAAAACAGAATACTCTCGATTTCCTCCATTGTCCTGTGTGTGTGGGTAGCGGATTAAGTCACGGCAGTTTCCTGCGGCGTTGCTATGACGACCAGGTACTATTGTGGAGGTCCTATCTGCAATGGAAAACGGAGCAAAAAGCGAGCCGAGTCGAGTCGACTCGAGTCGAGCTGGTACTGGTAATGGAAAAGCACCATAAGAAGAATTAGAACGTTAGAAGAGAACTTTTCCTTTGTGTTCCACTCACTGATGGAAGAAGACAACGCCCTCTGTTGGTCTGTGTCAGTTCAACAGGGATCATAAAGTGTGATTATTTAAATCTCACGTTTAAAATGAAAAAATATCAGATCGGAAGAGTCACTTTATTATCATATGAAAAGGTTCTAACTATCCAGTCTCACAACAAATAATTTATGTTAAATGTTGAACACACGGTGTCCTTCACCGTTCTCGTGAAGTGTGTTCCTTACAGTCGGGTCCGTGCTGGTGCAGTCAGGAAATTAATACACTCATGTTTCTCTTCAGATCGTATAAATCTTTCGCCTTTTACTAAAGATTTCCGTGGGGAGGAACACAATGAGTATAAAAAAATTTTTTGATGCCCTGCTTAATGGTGGGGCTTCCTTACAGTGTTTAATATCAGATCACAAGGAGAACTTAATGTGTTTATTTGTGTTTTCTACACGTGGTGCGTGGAATGTGTGCATTGGTTTACAAAATGTTAATGGTATGATTGATTTAATCACTTATGAATTCTGGGCCCTCACCGCTCTCCACTCATATCAAATATGGGATAAGATATGGGCATATAAAGAGTATAATAAATATTGCTTCTGCTTATTTTATATAAATTTATATACAAAGTAGAAATAAATATTACATCAAAATTGCATTAAGCGATTAATAACTTCTTATGAAACATTAAAGTCATCAAGAAATTATTCAAGACAAACTAATGAAATAACAAAAGTAAATTAAGTTAATTTAATAAAAGTTAAAAAGTTAATAAAGGTTAAAAAGTTAAAAAGTTAATAAAAATAAATTAATAAAATAAAAATTTTGTTTTTATATCAAATGTAGGCCTATAGAATTTATTTCCAGTCAGTTCCCAGATAGGCTACATCTCCAAAATGTCTTATAAAGAGCACTTTGTCTGGAAAGCATCTGCTGTGTAAACATCTAATACACGTCTTTAATTGGTCAGTTTTACATAAATTCTAAATGAAGATAATATGCTACTGCATAATATTTTATTAAATAAAGCTAATAAATGTATCCTTCAAGAGTAATGAGTTGTATTCGCGTTTTCTTGACAGTATTGTTATCGTACTTGGGCAGGCCGGTAATCCTTAGGGGCTTTCGCACTGGAGGAACCTTTTCATAGTTCCTAGGACTATTGGCAGAAGTACCCGGGTTTTTTCCTTTTGGAGGAATGAATTTAGCTCCTAGTGGCTAGTTCCTAGAACTACCTGGTGTGAAAGCCCCTCATGTGACACAAACCAACTAGTGCAAAAAGATGAGGACTTTAATCGTTCGGGTGGCGCATGCCGGTATACATTGAGATGTACCGGCATCCCATCACATCGACATCCCTACACTGACTACACTAACCTGTCTTGATAAAGAACATTTTGAAAGACTAGTTAAAGGTGCTCTAAGTGATGCGACGCGTTTTTTAGGCCCAAAAATTTTTGTCACATACAGCAAACATCTCCTCACTATCCGCTAGCTGCCTGTCCCCCGAACACACTGTAAAAAACCGCGGTCTCTCTAGACACCACAGGCTCCACAAACGGCAATAAAAACAAACTGGGCTCACCCGCACCACGAAACATAACAAACAGTGCTCCAGCCAATGACTGACAAGATGCATTGGAGGGTGGGGTTTGGGGGGTTAGTGCGCAGTACACATGAAGGGGGTGTGGAGGAGAGAGAAGCATGAAGAGGGAAGTTTGAATTATGGCCGACACACAACCAAAGAGACGACGTTTCGATGAACAAATTGCAAAGAAGAGGGACAAGGATAAGGAACGCGTGAAGTCCCGAATTTACATCGGAAAAACCTTCGAAAGGTGGCGAGAACTCCGCCGGCAAAAGGGCTTCCAATCCGACATAGTTACTCTGTTTTTGCAGAACAGGTAAATCCATTTTTCTTTCTAAACTGACGTTCATGTTCGCCAAACCAACACAAGGATGTAATTAGCTAGAACTATGCAGTCAGCGTTAGCTTTGGTGAATACAACATGTATGTTTCTAGCAGTGATCAATCTCTATTGTAAATGATCAAGCAAATTCACAGTAGGGTGACAATTTGTGTGAATGACTGTTTTCACCCACGGTTTGTTATGAATTTGAATGTTCATTTATAGGCTATTGACAACTTTGACTAAATTTGTTTATGCCGCCGCCGTTGTTTATGCTCTGGGAAACGCGAAGCTAACGTTATCTTGCTATTATTGTGTCCTTTCATGGGAGCTATAGTTATAACCTCAGGTGGCGAAATGATTAAGATAATGTTTCTCTTTTTCTGCATTCTGTACTGCAATATAAAAGCATTTATCTAACTTGGCGACATTACACATTGAATGAAGTATCAGTAAAACTTAACTTTGTTTGTAGTGACTATTTTGACTTTCCTTTATGCTGGAAGGGAGGGGAGGAGGGAGGAGACGGGATGAGGAGGAGGGAGGGTCTAGCTAGCCTCCGTTTTGTTTGACAACAATTCGAATGTCAACAAGAAGTTACGACTCCCGGCATCGCTTAGAGCACCTTAAGTCGTTCTCCTGGCCTCCCTCTCCTTCTTTTCATGACGTTACTGGTACCTAGATTTTTTCCCCTGAAATTTTCAGTCAGTCTCATTTCCACTGTAACTTTTCAACTGGGCTGCATTCAGCCCCGACAAAACATTGCACAACGTTTTTTAAACAGAAACGGTGATGCGTTGAACACACTGTTCTGATGACGCAAGAGTTGCAACTATGGCAGCTGAGAAGACCATTCTTTGTGAAGAATTTTCGGAGCCTGATGAAGTCGGTATGAATATGTGTTTAATACTACAAAATATGCCCGATGTTACAGTTACTGCACTTGCCGCCCAGAACAAAAGAGAACATCCCAATCGAGTGAAGGGATTGCTGAAACTGAAATGGAAGCACATCTATTTAGCCTCACATACTGACTTTATTTGTAGTTCATACTGTTTTAATACCCTGTATTTTCTTTCTCATTTTTAGGAAAAGTACTTCATTACCATTGTTTATTTCTATACCAAAAAATGTCATATACTTGCAATGAAGCTAAAAATATAAACAACTACATCATTATGTTGATATCCTATATTTTTACAATAAAACTTACGACAAACATGTCTTCTAATATCCTCAGTTGTTGCGTATACCGAGCTGCATCGAACACATTTGTGAATTACTTTCCTTGAACCCATTGTGCGAGTTCACTTTAATACCGCGTGCTTTATATACATGTTGCTGCTGATTGGACTGCAGTTCTGACACACCCACCAAACAAGAGAAAACGTATCTCAAACCCCGTTGCACACCGGTGCACGCCGTTTCCAGGAAACATGACGTTCAACCCGGAAACCGTAGCAAAACGTTGCGCACCGTTTTGAACTTGAACGTGCCCCTGTTCTCGGAGCAGCCTCAACTCTGGTTGGTTCTGTTCTTGGAGCAGCCTCAATTCTGATTGGTTCTTTTCTTGGAGTAGCCTGATTGGTTCAGACTCAACTCTGGTTGGTTCTGTTCTTGAAGCAGCCTCAACTCTGATTGGTTCTGTTCTTGGAGCAGCCTCTACTCTGATTGGTTCTGTTTTCGGAGCACCCTCAACTCTGATTGGTTCTGTTCAACTGTGATTGGTTCTGTTCTTGGAGCAGCCTGATTGGTTCAGGCTCAACTCTGATTGGTTCTGTTCTTGGAGAAGCCTCAACTCTGATTGGTTCTGTTCCTGGAGCAGCCTCAACTCTGATTGGTTCTGTTCTCAGAGCAACCTCAAGTCTGATTGGTTCTTGGTTCTGTTCTTGGAGCAACCTCAACTCTGATTGGTTCTGTTCTCGGAGCAGCCTCAATTCTGGGGCACGTTCAAGTTCAAGTTTCCTGGAAACGGCGTGCACCGGTGTGCACCAGGGTTTGAGATACGTTTTCTCTTGTTTGGTGGGTGTGTCAGAATTGCAGTCCAATCAGCAGCAACATGTATATAAAGCACGCGGTATTAAAGTGAACTCGCACAATGGGTTCAAGGAAAGTAATTCACAAATGTGTTCGATGCAGCTCGGTATACGCAACAACTGAGGATATTAGAAGACATGTTTGTCGTAAGTTTTATTGTAAAAATATAGGATATCAACATAATGATGTAGTTTATATTTTTAGCTTCATTACAAGTGTATGCCATTTGGTATAGAAATAAACAATGGTAATTAAGTGCTTTTCCTAAAAATGAGAAAGAAAATAAAGGGTATTAAAACAAATAGTCATTATGTGAGGCTAAATAGATGTGTTTTAGTCTGAATTAGGTAGGCTAAGATGTGTGCTTCCATTTCAGTTTCAGCAATCCCTTCACTGGATTGGGATGTTCTCTTTTGTTCTGGGCGGCAAGTGCAGTAACTGTAACATCGGGCATATTTTGTAGTATTTAACACCTATTTATACCGACTTCATCATGAAATTCTTCACAAAGAACACAAAGAATGGCCTTCTCATGAGACATAGTTGCAACTCTTGCGTCATCAGAACAGTGTGTTCAACGCATCACCGTTTCTGTTTAAAAAACGTTGTGCAACGTTTTGTCGGGGCTGAACGCAGCCCTGGTTCTGTTCTCGGAGCAGCCTCAACTCTGATTCTGTTCTCGGAGCAGCCTCAACTCTGATTGGTTCTGTTCACTAGCAGGGGCGGGACTTGCATATATTTTTTTTTTGGGGTCCCTCATCTGTTCGCCGCTGACTGAGTTGAAATAATTATGGGATTATGATTAATAATAATGATGGCAGAGACAAGAGATATTTGGAGACAAGAGAACTAAATCGCATGTTTTATTTGGGGTTTTCGTTCAAATTTTTGATGAAGATAATATGCTGCTGCATGATATTTTATTAAATGATAATAATAATACATGTATCTTTCAAGAGCAGTGAATTGTATATTCGCGTTTTTCTTGAAAGTATCTTAAAACGTTTCACAAAAGAACGTTAGAAGACTTTCTCTTTTGGTCTGTGTCAGTTTAACAGGGATCATAAAGTGTGTGTGTTTTTTATTTTATTATTTTTTTTATTTATTTTTTATCTAGAAATCACAAAAAAAAAAAAAAAAAAAAGTGAAGACCGGATGAGTCACTTTCATAAGGTCACTTTATTATCATATGAAAAGGTTCTAACTATCCAGTCTCACAACAAATAATATACATTAAATGTTGAACACACAGTGTACGTCACCGTTCTCGTGAAGTGTGTTCCTTACACTCGGGTCCGTGCTGGTGTTACAGTAATCTTTAGTACACTCATGTTTCTCTTCAGATCGTATAAATCTTTCGCCTTTTACTAAAGATTTCCGTGGGGAGGAACACAATGAGTATAAAATAATTTTTTGATACCTTGCCTAATTGGTAGGGCTCTTAAATTTGTTGAAATAATAGATTGAGATTATCTGAAACTGTGTCCCAGCACAGAACTAATGCACTATGTTATTCCATTTCATATTCTAAATACTGTGATTAGAGATTACCTAACATTTCTTAAGAGAAAAAGTGAAATTTTCAGTCATTCTCATTTCCACTGTAACTTTTCAACTGTTCTCGGAGCAGTCTCAACTCTGATTGGTTCTGTTCTCAGAGCAGCCTCAACTCTGATTGGTTCTTTTCACTAGCAGAGGCGGGACTTGTGATTTTATTGGGTCCTTTGTCTGTTTGCCGCTAGTCTCAGCCTCAGACGTCACGCCCACAAACCGTTGGCTGAACGTCTGATGCATATGGCACACTTTTCTGGAAACACTTCAGGAGTTTCGAAGTCGCGATCTGATTGGTTGAATTCTACAGGATGTCCGGGAGACGTGTGTGTCGCATTCTTTATCGGCCCGCCTGGAAACAAATGCCGTGATGCCAAAACCCCTCGTGGAAGAAGAAAGCCGTTGTGTTTACAACTGCGACAATAGCGCTTGCCAGGATCAATTAAACGCTGGATTTTCAAAAAGTATGTGAAGTTCGCGGCTCCATTGTTGCAGTAAACTTGCACAACGTTCATGAATTAATAATTTATTAGATGCACACCGGTCTGTTATTGTAGGGACATCGACATTATATTGCCACGCCCCTAAACATGACGCGGAACAAAACAAACTGTGATTGGTTGGGTTACATGTCAGTCAAACGTCCTCTTGGGCGGTCCTTGGCCAAGAAAAGCTCAGAAATACCCCTTTTCCACCAAGGCAGAGCTGGTGCTGGTTCGGAGCCAGAGCCTAGTTTCAAATCGGTTCTTTGTTTTTCCACCGCCAAAGCACCAGCTCCGAACCAGTAAAACTGGTTCTTAAGTAGCACCAAATCATTGCAGGGTCTAGAACGGAGCCAAGAAAGAACCGCTTGCGTCAGAGACTGGGGGCGGGGTTACCGTGTCCAACAAGACTGAAGAGAAACTTGTGACCGCCATTTTTAAATAGCAGCTAGTTGAGCTAATAGCAGCTCGATTATAATATCCATCTATGTAAGTTACGGCGAGCTGCAAGGACGCGTTGGATTCGCCGTGTTTGGATGCCGATTTATTTTCGCAAACCCATGAGCATCCATAGTAACGCAACGTCTATTATTGTTGATGCCTTGTTCGAGATGCATCGGAGCAGCGTGGACCGATCAGAGCTGCGGGAGTGTTTGGAGATCATACGACTCCTTGTGCTTTTTGATCGCTTTCACAGTGCTTTGATTTCATGTGCTGATCGTTCTGCGAGAAGCCGATGCATCTCGAACAAGTCTGGTGTGTTTGTGTTTGGCGCTGCCGCACTAGCGTTGCTGGGCAACATGATACGTATGCAGTGACGTAAGATATAGCTCTGTTGTGGCTCTCTGGCCGGTGGAAACGCAAACCGGTTCTTAGTAAGCTCGTCAGTCGAACCAACTCCGAACTGGCAATAGCTCTAGCTCTGAACCAGCACCCGGTTCTTGTTGGTGGAAAAGGGGTAATAGAGTCCAGACCTTCTGCCGTCAGTCTGAAGGTCTGGCTACGCGAGACTAGTTTGCCGCTGACTGACTGAAATAATTATGGGAGAATGATGGCAGAGACAGGACATATTTGGAAAACTTCTTTAACTAAATTGCATGGTTTTTGTGGTTTTCGTTCAACTCTCATAGAAGCTAACGCTGTAGTAGGGGAGCGCAGGGTTAAATGTAACACGGACCTTTTACATAGTTAGTCAGGGTCAAGCAAGTTGGGTTTCCGCTTGTTTTGTCTCGCTGCCAGAAGACGGTCTCCTGCTTATTTGTGGAAAGTTTTGATAAGATTTCGTGAAGATACTGGACAAAGAGTGTTTTGACACCATGCAAGTAAATGTTTTCATCATAGGTTTTTTTTTTCAGTTTCTGGGTTGGATGTGTATGTCACCAAATCTATGATGTATGTCTATGTGTCTATGTCATGATGAAATCTATGTGTATGTCACCAAATCTTACGATGATTTGTATGTCACAAATCACTGTCTTGTTGGCTAAAACATAGCACCATTTTGAAACATGTCAGCAACTGTTAGCTAGGCTTAAAATATTTTTTACACAGCGGGATTAGTTGTAGCACAGTGTTTCAACTAAGCTGCCAAGTGTACAAAGATAATAAAAAAATAAAAACAGGGAGCCACACAACTTTTCAGGTTTTATTTTATTTATTTATTTATTTATTTTGCCACATTTAACTTTGTTGAACTTTCACACATTTTTTGGGAATTTAAATATAATTTGAGTATGATTTTATAAAAAAAAAATTCACATTTGTTTACTACGCATTGATCACTTATTTATTAAGAATATTGCCTGTTTTCCATGCAATAAAAAACACACACAAATATAATTCAATTGCAATTACAATACTTTATTTATTTAGTTATTGCAAAACTGTGCAGCCCTTTCCTATATCTCTATCCATGATATTGATCCATAATAAGGATAATGATGACATAATAACCCCGCATATGGGGTAAGTTGTAACATTTGCACTTCTGTCACTTTCAGTGCAACTTTACGAAAATGGTAGGTCCTAGAAAAAAACTTTAAGTGTTCATTTGTAGCTGAGATGTGTACGTTGCTTGTGTAAAAAAAAAAAGTCTAATCTAACTTAATAATTTTTTTAATAATTCAGCAAAACGAAAATGTGTTAGGTTGTGCCCCGCTCTCCCCTGTACTATATTAATCCATAAGAGTAGGGGATTAAAGGAAAACTACCTGATTTAGTGGGCCCCCTGGGTGATTGGGGTCCCTTTATTTGTCACCACTAATGACGACCCTGATCAGGTCCTGTGTTTCGTTTCAGGATGGCAGTTTCGCCTTGGCTGTAAAGTGGACACGATCTTTAAGCTTTAAAGGAACCGTATGTAAGATTGTGGCCAAAACTGGTACTGCAATCACTCTCAAATTACTGTAGAGCGGTGTATCCCCTCCCCCCTGACTCGAGGTTGCCAGCTAGGCTGCAGGATCCAGCAGGAACGTAGGCTGCTACAAGGAGGTTCCAATGGCAAGTGACGAGTCCTACACATTGCCATAATGGGCGTGCTAATGTTGTTTTCCTCAGCGTCTCAGCATAATGACAGAGAAACGGGCTCTGATAATGCATTGCTAATGTTAGCAATGACGACTCGCCGTTTTTTATTTCCCAAACAATTCCTTACCTTTTCAATTCGATGACCCACCTCCTCCATATGTGCTAACGTACTTTGCACGAACATGCATAACTTTGTTCGACTGTCATGAATATTTGAAATGTCCATTTACATTTAAGTACAAGTTAGCCAAACATAGATGAATCTTACCTGTCCAGGAGAAAATTAGCTACGTTGGCGTCTGTGTTCAAATTCTTCTCCGGTTTCAGCCGTCTCCATCTTTCAAAGGCATCTCCTATACAAATCCTTGTTTTATTTCAGACTTTGTCACGACGTATTTCGGATTCATAACGAGGTCTTTTAGGTTTCGTAACGTTAGACATTTTTTATCCGACACGTTTGTAGCTGCAGCTGTGGTAACTAGAGCAGAGCTGGCAACCCGGATGCCGAAACACTACTGACTTCGTGATTGGTAGATAGGTGGAGGGTGGAGCTTCAGGCCAAAACACAACATGACAACATCAACATCAGTTGAGGGCTGCAACTTCCTTAAATGACAATATCCTGGCCGGACTACTGTTGTCAGTGATAAGTATTTGAAATGAACATGATTTCTTAATGTCTAGTGACATATCAGGGCCATTTTATGATTAATTGAAATACATTTCTTACATAGGCCTACTGTTCCTTTAACTAATCCTGCCGATTGCAAAACATTTCTCGCTCTTTTTTATCTCAACACACACAATAAAGAAACAAAAAGTTATGCTGTACTCAAATGTCTGTCCGTCACTTGTCCAGAAGTGCTTCTCACTTTCAGTTTGGTGTTTTTGTTAGTTTCTAAGAAGAATTAGAACGTTAGAAGAAAACTTTTCCTTTGTGTTCCACTCACTGATGGAAGAAGACAACGCCCTCTGTTGGTCTGTGTCAGTTCAACAGGGATCATAAAGTGTGATTATTATTATTTATTTATTTTAAATCTCACGTAAAAAAAAAAAAAAAAAGAGCAGATCGGATGAGTCACTTTATTATCATATGAAAAGGTTCTAACTATCCAGTCACACAACAAATAACTTATGTTAAATGTTGAACACACAGTGTCCGTCACCGTTCTCGTGAAGTGTGTTCCTTACACTCGGTCACGTGCTGGTGCAGTCAAGAAACTAGTACACTCATGTTTCTCTTCAGATCGTATAAATCTTTCGCCTTTTACTAAAGATTTCCGTGGGGAGGAACACAATGAGTATAAACTAATTTTTTGACGCCCTGCTTAACAGTGGGGCTTCCTTATAATGTTGAATATCAGATCATATGGAAAATCAAGCTTAAAATCTTAAATATATACACGTGCATGGAACGTGTGCTTTCGTTCACAATGGGATGTAATGGTATGATTGATTTAATCTCTTGCGATCGTATGCAGAGGAATTCTGGGTCCTCCTCACCGCTTTCCACTCATATCAGCTACGCTAGAAGATGTGGGCATTTAAATAATGCTTTTGCTTGTTTTATATACATTTATATACAAAGTTGACATAAATATTAAATCAAAATGGCAATAAGCTACTAATAACTTTTTCCGTGGGAAGGAACACAATGAGTATAAACAAATTTTTTGATGCCCTGCTCAATGGTGGGGCTTCCTAACAGAGTTTAATGTCAGATATTATGAAGGAACGAGCGTAATTATACATGTTTATCGCTTGTGTGTCCGTGTGCATTCGTTCACAATATGTTAATGGTATTGATTTAATCTCTTACGATTGTATTCAAGGGGAAATTCTGGGCCCTCACCGCTCTCCACTCATATCAAATACGGGATAAGATATGGGCATATAAATAGCATAATAAACAAAGTTTCTGCTTATTATTTATACAAAGTTGATGTAAATATTTAATTATTATGAAATATTAAAGTCATCAAGAAATTATTCAAGACAAACTAATGAAATGACAAGAACTTAGTAAAATAATAAAATGAACTTATATATATATAATTGTATAGGCCTACATTTTATATATATATATATATATATATATATAAAATTGTATAGGCCTACATTATATATATATATATATATATATATATATATATATATATATATATATATATATATATATAAAATGTAGGCCTATACAATTTATTTCCAGTCAGTTCCCAGATAGGCTACATCTCCAAAATGTCTTTGTCTGGATAGCATCTGCTGTGTAAATATCTGATACACGTCTTTAAAAAGTCAGTTTCACATCAATTCTAAATCAAAAATCTTAAAGACATTTTCTTAATGGAGATAATATGCGACTGCATAATATTTTATTAAATAATATAGCTAATAAATATCCTTCAAGAGTAGGCTAATGAGTTGTATTCGCGTGTTATCGACAGTTACTTGGGCAGGCCTGTAATCCTGCCATTTTCTGCGTGTTATACAAAGTTACAAACCAACAAACTAAGTAACGTCAACGTTCCCTAATAGCCTAGTGCAAGAAATACGGGGACTAGTCTGAGCGCGAATCGTTCGGGCGGCGCACGCTGGTATACATTAATGAGATCGACATCCCTACACTGACTAACGTTACACTAACCTGTCTTGATAAAGAACATTTTTGAAAGACTGGTCGTTCTCCTGGCCTCCCTCTCCTTCTTTTCATGACGTTACTGGTATCCAAGATTTTTCGCCGACATTTTCAGTCAGTCTCATTTCCACTAACTTTTCAACTGTTCTCGGAGCAGCCTCAACTCTGATTGGTTCTGTTCTCTTGGTGTTTTCGTTAGTTTCTAAGAAGACTAATGGTGCCTTCACGTGCTATGGTAATTATGGTAAATGCCAAAAGCCGACATGGAAAATGCACATGAACACCCACTCATGTGGTATTTTCAGGGGGGCAGGGTTTCATATTATTTTGAAGTTTCCCCGGGCGCCGCCATTGGCTAGCGGACCATCACCTGCTGTTAGCATCCCATTGACTCCCATTCATTTTGGCGTCACTTTGACAGCGAATAACTTTACATCTGAGGCGTTTAAAGACTCCATTTGTCCATTATTTATTTCTAAAGAAACACGAAAATGTATAAAAGGCTCCATTACCTTGTATCTTACGTTATGGCCCCGTAGAAGCAGTTTTTGTAAAAATAGGCTAACGATTGCGTCATAACCACGCGACTCGCTGTCGCACAGTAGAGAGATTACCGTATGGACAGGAGGAGAAGCTCGCGGGCAATCGGGGGGACGTGGAGGCAAAATGACAAAGTAATTAATCAGAATACTTTTCTCCTGCTCCTAGCTCATGGACACCTCCTACTCACACTCTCCGTCTCTGCAAGATTCGGAAGGGAATGATTCAGATTTCTCTTGGCACAGCTACTAGTAGATAGACGGGTTGCTCATGTCACATCTACGTCGTCAAGCTCAGTGTGAGTCTGCGCAGTACGCTCGACCATCAGGAAGTTAGTGCTTCTAATTGACTTCACTTGTCTCCGTTGAATCCAATGGGGTCGCTGTGTCCATTTTATATACTGTCTATGGGTATTTTCCACTGGGCAGCTCGTAGAATATTTTGATGCACGAGTTGCCGAGATGAGATAACCTTTGACCTTTTCAAAATAGCGGAGAGCTACGCAAGAGTCGTGAATAAGCATTGTACACAACTAAACGTTTTTTGCTACTGTTAGCGGATAGTTTTTGTAGCCTATAAAATGTTGTGTCATTAACAATTGTAATATAATGCATTAACACTCAGTGTCAGTTTTAAAAATACCGTTGGTTTGGTGTTACCTACCCAGAGCAGATGCTAGCTAGCAGTCAATAGGAGCCTCCTAGTAATGAGCGGTCAGGCAATTTACTCACGTGAATGTATTTCGTCTGTAGTGTACGCCAGCGACATCATGATCTAAAATTGTTTTAGCCAAATAACAGGTCTGGATCTGTGAGTCCAATTTTTTTACCTACATTACGACAACAAAAGCACTTGAACACAACACACTGGTAAATACCAGTTCACAAGTGGAAAATATCATCTTTTCCATAGCACGTGAAGGCACCATTAAAACACCAAGAGAACAGAACCAATCAGAGTTGAGGCTGCTCCGAGAACAGTTGAAAAGTTACAGTGGAACGTTAGAAGAGAACTTTCCCTTTGTGTTCCACTCACTGATAGAAGACAACGCCCTCTGTTGGTCTGTGTCAGTTCAACAGAGATCAAAGTGTGTGTGTGTGTGTGTGTGTGTGTGTGTGTGTGTGTGTGTGTGTGTGTGTGTGTGTGTGTGTTTATTTATTTTTTTATCTTCACGTTTAAAATAAAAAAAGGATGAGTCACTTTATTATCATACAGAAAAGTAACTATCCAGTTTGACAACAAATAATATACGTTCAATATTGAACACACGGTTCTCGTCACCGTTCTTGTGAAGTGTGTTCCTTACACCCTGTCACGTGCTGGTGCAGTCCGGAAACTAGTACACTCATGTTTCTCTTCAGATCGTATAAATCTTTCGCCTTTTACTAAAGATTTCCGTGGGGAGGAACACAATGAGTATAAACTAATTTTTTGACGCCCTGCTTAACAGTGGGGCTTCCTTATAATGTTGAATATCAGATCATATGGAAAATTAAGCTTAAAATCTTAATTATATACACGTGCATGGAACGTGTGCTTTCGTTCACAATGGAATGGAATGGTATGATTGATTTAATCTCTTGCGATCGTATGCAGAGGAATTCTGGGTCCTCCTCACCGCTTTCCACTCATATCAGCTACGCTAGAAGATGTGGGCATATAAATAATGCTTTTGCTTGTTTTATATACATTTATATACAAAGTTGACATAAATATTAAATCAAAATGGCAATAAGCGACTAATAACTTCTTATGAAACATTGCTTACTTAGGCTAAAGTCATTAAGCAATTATTCAAGACAAACTAATAAAACAACAAAAGACAAGAAATTAATAAAATAAAATAAACTAGATATAAAAAATAATAATATAAAAAGTAGGCCAACCAGCAATATAATATCAAATGTAGTCTATTTCCAGTCAGTGTAGCTATAACAGATGAGGTAAACAAGTGTAAAATAAAACTTTTCTATAAGAAAACGATTTCTCATCGTCTTCATTTTTGATGAAGATAATATGCAAGTGCATAATATTTTATTATATAATAAAGCTAATAAATGTATCCTTCAAGAGCAGTGAGTTGTAGGTTCGCGTTTTCTTGTCAGTATCTTAAACGTTTTACAACAGAACGTTGGAAGATGTTCACTTTTGGTCTGTGACCGTTTAACAGGGATCATAAAGGGTGTGTTTTTTGTTATTTTTCTCACGTTTAAAATAAAAAAAGAGCAGACCGGATGATCACTATTATCATATAGAATAGGTACTAACTATCCAGTCTCACAACAAATAAGATTATCTACGATAAATGTTGAACACACGGTGTTCATCGCCGTTCTCGTGAAGTGTGTTCCTTAACACCCGGTCACGTGCTGGTACTTCAGTAATCTTCAGTACACTCATGTTTCTCTTCAGATCGTATAAATCTTTCGCCTTTTACTAAAGATTTCCGTGGGGAGGAACACAATGAGTATAAACTAATTTTTTGATGCCCTGCTTAACCGTTAGGGCTCTCAATTCTGTTGAAATAATAGATTGTGATGTTCTGAAACTGCGCTCCAAATTCGAACTAATTCACTTTCCATTCCGCTTTATAAATATTGCGAGTAGTGTTTATCGAACATTTCGAAAGAGAAAAAGTGCACAACCATGCACTGCACTCTACTGTCGCAGCTTTAATTACGTAGTGGAGAGGGCGGGGCTAACAGAATTGGATGTTCAATGACAAATAACCGTATAAAGTTCCTACAATACACGTGTGAGTGCATAGTCCAAAGTGCGTCAAAGTTGGGACACAACTTTAATGTTCTTAAAGCTGTAATATTTTGCTATACTGCACTATTTAGAGAACTAATGTAATTAAAGGGATATTGTTTCAAAAAATCATAATTTACTCACATGTTGTTTGTATGAGTTTCTTTCTTCTGTTGAACACAAAATAGGATATTTTAAAGAATATTGGTAACCAAACAGTTGCTGGTCCCCATTGACTTCCATATTTTGGAAACAATACTAAAGGAAGTTGGGGGACCAGAAACCATTTATAACAAAATAAAAAAAATAAACTTATTTTGTGTTCAACAGAAAAAATAATCTCATACAGGTTTAAAACAACATGAGTAAATGATGACAGAATTTTCATTTTTGGGTAAACTATCCCTTTAAGTGTCAACCGAATGTATTTTAGAATTTAGTCTTGTCTTAAATGTCTTAGTTTTTTGTTAATTGTACAACTTTTGTTACTTTGTTTTTGCCATAGCCCTGCTGCTGACATGGCGCTAAAAACAATAATAAATGGCTATAAATACATATTTATTCAAGATTAGAGAATAAAAGACAGGATGTGTATAATATATACAAAGCATATTTGTAAAATATATTTTATATTACATATTTAACAAAAATATTAAAAGTCTTTGCTTTTCAAATGTTTGAATATGTGCAGTTTGTTTCTTGAAGGCAGACTGGATGGGACTTGTGGAGATTGACCCTTTACCCATAAGCGTCACACTTAGTACTAGTAGTAACACGAGTGATCTTTGTCCTCCGTCTTCCAGATAACCAACGAAGAGCAGGTAACAAAATAAAGCAGCAAATGCTTTTAAATACTGTCTCTTGATTAACAATATTATATTGCATTGATTGTGTCTGAATAGAACAATGTGAACAAATCTTAATAATGCAACAGTGGGATTATTGATTTGAATAATTGTCTTTCACTTTTACACTGTTGTGGGTGCACAGAAAATGTACCTGTTCCTGCATGTGTGCTTATTTTACAGAACTGTGTATTTTTGACAACTATTAGAATGACTTGAATTTAACTTAATTGCTACTACTTATGACCTAGACTAGTAGCACTGTCAGAGTCCACTTTGAGGTTACTGTACTATCACAGACAGAGATGACTAAGCACATTATTGATTTCACAGAACAGCTATTTGTATGTCTGTAATCAGACTCAATTGGGACTATTTCTGGATTCATATATCTTCTAGATTTTTCTCCGTTGTACACTTGTATGCTGTTCCACACAGTATCATTTAGATCCTGTGATATTTCTGTTTTCTCAGTCTTGAAGATGGTGGTTTTGTCTAAAGAGTACGGCTATGTGGCGCTGACCGGAGCGGCATCATTTCTCCTGTTGGGTCATCTGTCTTTACATCAACTTTGTATATAAATTTATATAAAATAAGCAGAAACTTGGTTTATTATGCTATTTATATGCCCATATCTTATCCTTTATTTGAGAAAAAAAAACCTGAATTGTGAGATATACACTGATGAGCCAAAGCATTATGAACAGTCACAGGTGAAGCAAATAACGTTGATCATCTCTTAACAAGGACCTGGGTAGATTAGATGGAAAGTAAACAATCCGTTCTCGTGATTAAAATGTTGGATGCAGGAGAAATGGGCAGAAATTAAGATCTGAGCGACTTTGACGAGGGCCAGATAGTTCAGGCAGAGCGACTGGGTCAGAGTATCTCTGAAACGCCGAGGCTTGTGTGTCGCTCTCGCTCAGCTGTGCTGAGAACTGACCAACAGTGTCCGAGGAGGAACAATCCACAAACCGGCGACAGGGTGTTGGACGCCCAGGGCTCATTGATGCATGAGGACAATGAAGGCTATCCCGTCTGGTCCGAGCCTACAGAAGGTCTATGAAGCACAGGTCACACATTTTAAATGATGGTTATGTGAGGAATGTGTCACAGCACACAGTGCATCTGCTGCGTATGGAGAGCAATCAGAGATCTAAGATGAACTGGACCTTGGAGCAGTGGAAGAAGGTCTGATGAGTCCTGTTTTCTTTACATCTCGTGGACTGTCGTGTACGTGTGCGCTGTTTACCTGGGGAAGTGATGCACCAGGATGGACTGTGGGATGACTATAAGCCAGTGGAGGGAGTGTGTGACGCTCTGGTCAATGTTCTGCTGGGAAACCCTGGGTCCAGTCATTAATGTGGACGTATATATTTTTTTTTTACAATTTATTTTTGCCGTTTTTGCCTATTAAGATAGGACAAGTAACTAGAGAGGAAGGTCCTCGACAGAAGGCTCAAACTCGGGTCTCCCGAAGCACAACAGCGCACTTGCCCACAAGGCTATCGGCGCAGAGATGTAGACGTATATTTGACATGCCACCTTCCTAAACATTGTTGCAGACCAGGTACACCCCTTCATGACAATGGTGTTCCCTGATGGCCTCTTTCAGCAGGAATGGTTTGAGGAACATGATGAAGAGTTCAAGGTGTTCCTCTGGCCTCCAAATTCCCCAGATCTGTGGATGTGCCGGACCAATAAGTTCAGTCCATGGCGGCTCCACCTCAAACTACAGGATTTGAAGGATCTGCTGACGTCTCGGTGCCAGAGGGACACCTGAAGGACACCTTCAGCCTCTTGTAGAGTTCATGCCTGGGTGGGACGGAGCTGTTTTAGCAGCACATGGAGGACCAACAGCATATTAGGCAGGTGGTCATAATGTTTTGGCTCATCGCAATGTCAGAATTCTGACTTAATGTCTTCCAATTCGGAGTTTGTATCTAAACTCCGAATTGCGAGAAAAAAAGTCAGAATGGTTAGATATAAATTTGTACATTTATGATGGTAAAAGGTTCTTTAAATTATCTAAAATGTTTTTAACATCAAGAAGAAAAATGCTCTTTTAAGAACTATTCACTGAAAGGTTCTTCTGCATCACTGTAATTAAGTTTGAATCTATGATGAAAGTATTAATTTTATTTTCTAGTATCCTACCATGTACAGTGATGATCCAGAGACCGGCCACATATTCAACTGCATCCAGCGAGCGCATCAGAACACGTATGCGTGCATTACTATTCATTATGCATTAATATTCTCAGGATACATTACAGAATTACAGCAGATATATTACTGCTAAATATTAAAGTGTGTCTATACAATAAATATCAGCTTATTTCATGTTTTACATTTGATTGAGAAGTGATTGATGTGATTGGTTTCCTTGCTGCTTTTCTGATGGTTTATTGATGCTGTTGTGTCATTTGTAATTATATCTTAAAAAAAAAAAAGCAGTATATTTATATATGTGCCATTTTCTTACAGTGTTGAAGTTTCGTCTCTATTCCTGTTTCATTTATCTGTGGGTGGGATTCAGCATCCAGTGAGTATAGATTCAAGCTTTATAAACACCCATGCAAGCTAATGCTAACTGAGCGATTAACTGCTAATTGTGTTTCTCAGCGCCTGGCCAGCGCGTTGGGAATGATCTGGATTGTCAGTCGGTTGCTGTACGCTCAAGGATACTCTACTGGAAGTGAGTGTCTTTGCACCTCCACAGAACTGATCTGTGTAGATTTAATTATGAATTCTGGATTATGAATACAGCTAGTGAAATGAGTTTGAGTGTTGTGTTCTGTCCTATTAGACCCTGAGAAGCGCCGGCGTGGCTCGTTCGGGATGCTTGCTTTTCTGGGTCTGTTCATCTGCACGGTGAACACCGGGAGAACACTGCTCGGATGGGGACCTGGGTTCAAATGGCCAATATGTTTTAAATAGTGGAAATCATGTTTTCCATTTCAATTCTACTCTAATTCCACATTCTATAAAGTGACTATAAAGTAAAAAAAAACAAAAAAAACATGTTATGTAAAATTAGAAAAACACAAAGAGGCTAATTTCACACTGTAAGACCTCTGGGAATTCTCTGTGTGTACATTTCTGTTTTAAATAAATAGCATAAAAAGTTGAAATGTTCGATTCAGTTACTGTTTTGTCTTTAAAAAAGTACAGTGAACTTATGTGAAACATGCTATAACAGCCAAGTGGATATATTTTAATATCATTGAGATACTATTAGTTTTTAAATTAGTTTCTATTTTTGCATTTGAACCTTTTGGTAATTTTTGTTTTTGTTTTATTTTTTACAGTAACGAAAATGGTAGTTTATTTTATGGTAGTTTAAGTTTTAGTTAACTATACCCTGTATCACAGATTTGAATAAAGGGAAGTTCTGATGGTATGCAAAATATGCATAAAAATACCTTAAGTTAACATCAACTAAAAATAAAGCTAAGAAGCTAAAGTTAAGATAAATGTAATATTGTCTCTCACTCACGGAATTATATTAAGTAAACTGTAATGCATGTTACAATTTGTAAATGTGTGGTAGGCTAGCAAGCTATATGTTATTAGGCCAGTATTAAACAATAACAGTTGAGTTTACAGTATGTGAAATGTCTCACGTGATGCTTAGTGTGCTAGAAATGGCTATAGCACTTTTTTTTTTTTTAAACAGACAGGTATATAGTAAAATATAATGTATGTGAATGGTGTCATATCTTACTGATCCAGTATGTTTGCTAATGCTAGGTCTCATAAGGAGTGCGCGGCCATTAAACCAGATTTACTACATTTCCCATAATCCATGTGGTGTGACGGAAGTGGCGTGTAATGTAGTGGCTCTGGCTCCTGGATTTAAACTGAAACGGGCACTGATCCCATAAAAAGAGGATTTTAGACATGCAATCGAACTTTTAATGATATTATTTATGTAAGGATATTCGTTCGTGAAGTTTCTCTGAAATAAACGGTCGCTTCAATGTTTTGCGCGCGCGCGTGTGTTTTGAAGCGTTATTTCAGTTGTTTGCTTACAAAAGCTGAAACACACCTCTGCAGAATCAGGTGACACTATATGCGATCCGTTTACCTGTCCCTGTAACCTCACCTGTCATTATTCCCGCTGGTTTAAAGTGTCTTCATAAACCAGACAGGTTTTATGCTCGTGTTTAATTCGAGAAGCTGGTTATCAGGCGCTCAGGATGAACTGGGACCATCAATTGAGCTCCATCATCTCCGAGGCGGACGGAAGTGTCGCAAAGATGAGGGTAAGAGACTGTATTTCATCACTAATAGTCATTCATTTTAATTTAATTTTGATACATTTTAATTTTAATTTTTCTTAAATGAATGTCAGTTTAGAATGTAGCAGATACTGGCCACTAGAGAGCGCTCTCTGTCTGCTAGATAAATTAAAGCGACAGTTCACCTCAAATTAAAATTCTGTCATTATTTACTCACCCTCATGTTATTCTGAACCTCTATGACTTACTTTCTTCTGTGAAATACAGCTTTAATTTACTTCAGTTACTAATATTGTGTCTTACAAGGAACGCCTAACTACATATGGAAGATCTCCTAGACCTAGAGGAACTGAAGGTAAATCCTTTTTAAATGATTAAGTCCATTAATAGAAAATTGACAGATGGAGAATATTCTGTATAATTCCTTTCAATTCCCAGAGTCATGGAAAACCTGGAAATAAAAAGGGAATTTTAAAAAGATTAATTTCCTGGCCTAAGGAAGTCATGCAAATTAGTAAAAGTTTTAAATCCTGAAAACTTTTATTGTCAATCCATTAAAATACTAAAGTAGATATTTCTGAGTAATGTTAATTTAGTATTATTACTATTATAGTTTGTATTTTATATTTTCAGTTTTCATTCTGCCATGTGCTTTCAGTTTGTTTTATTTATTTTATTCCAGTTTTAGTGCCTCAGCTTAAGCTTATTTCAGCTATATTTCTAATTTTTGTAAGTTTTTCTACTAATATTTATATTATATTTTATATCAGCTTTAAGTTTTAGTTAACGATAATAACCCTGTTTGGGAGTTAAATCTCCATTAATAATAATAATAATAATAAAAAATCCTTATCTAGTAATTTTGACAGACTGGAAAAATCATGGAAATTCATTGATCAGAGAATAATGGAGAATCATGGACCAAATTTTCTATAACAAATAAACGGAATAAATAAATAAAAGCAGTCCAACAAAATACAAAGGGGGAAAGTGTGTTTTATAGTGAATTTTTATTTATTTTATTGAACCTTATAGAGTAGTTACCAAAAGAGCCACCCTATATTTAAATATTAAAGATTATAGGTGTTAAAGATTTTGTAAGCATATTGCGTAGTTGTGTTTGAAATCATTTGTTGTATTTGTGATGAAACATGCAAAATTGTGCTGTGCAGACATTATTTTTGGCCAGGCTGTCATACAAAGATATTATGAACGCATGCAAAAACAAGAGAGAGCCAACAAAATATTAATAACTGGTTATGTTGTATCAATCTATGCTCTTTCCTGAGAGGTTTTTTTTAATTAATTTTTTTATATTTACTTTAAAATATCTCCTCTGGACATCAGTTTTGTCCACTACTGTATATGTTAATTATGATTGAATTAGTTGATGTGTATGTGTCTGTAGATGTGTTTCCGGTCAGAGAGGTCACAGCCGGTGTTGATTTGAAGCCCTCGTCCTCTCTCAGTCCAGCGGTTCAGTGGTCAGATCTGACCGCCATCCAGACACAACTACAGCAACAGAGTCAGGTCAGGCTAACACCTGCTCTCTGGTCACATGACCCATTTTCACCTGATATCAACGTCTGGCTCGAGTGACCCCATCACACGTGGAGAGTTGACTTCATCTGCTATTAATATGTGTTTGGATCACATGACGTATTGGATAGTTTATCTGTATTTAGTGCTGCCCACTTGAGATCAGGGGCACAAATATATGTTTATCATTTTGTTTTTAAGATTGTTCTTTAAGGCAAGACACAACAGGTGAATAGGGTAAACATTTGAACTAATAGATATTATCACCATAACTCCCTAGTTGATTAATCACAGTACATTAAAACAATTGTTTTGTATTTAAAGTTTTCTAAAATTTAATGTTTAAAAATGCAAATGAGGCATTAAGTAATTAAAGATGCACCATTTGTATACATTTCCAGAACATAAATCTGAACATTGAATAAAGCCAGGTTCAGAAATTCTTTTCATTTTGTTGATATATAAATGTGTATTGCAAATAAAAAAATCTATAGATGCAAATAGATATGGAGTCTATAAAGTACGGTGCATGAAAAAACAGTGTTTTTGACTTCAGTGTCTTGCCTTAATATAAGAAACTGAATCCTACAGTGTATCATTCCAGAGTAACAAATAAGTTTTATGTTATTTTGCCACAGGCCATTGAGACTTTAACACAGAGTCTTCGATTATTGGAAAGAGAACGAAACGCTCAGCACAGACAAATACACACATTACAAGGTGATCATCCATTTCAGTGCGTTTCCATGTTCTTTAATATGCTAAGATTTTAAAGGGGTCGTGACATGAGAAATCAAATTTGCCTTGATCTTTTGACATATGAGAGGTCTTTGTTCCAATTAAAAAATCCTGCACGTTTCACAGCTTAAAATGTAATCCTCATTATAAACAAAGCATTTATTTAAAGGTGCTCTAAGCGATGTTGGGTGACGTCACTTCTTGTTGGCGTTCGAAGTATTGTCAAACAAAACGGAGGCTAGCTCGACCCTCCCTCCTCCTCATCCCGTCCCCTCGCCCGATGTAAATTCGAGACTTTGCGCGTTCCTTCTCCTTTTCCCTCTTCTTTGCCATTTGTTCATCGGAACGTCATCTCTTTGTGTCGGCCATATCAAAATTCAAGAGAATATAATTCTAACGTTAGTCGTTGTCGTTGTCTAGGACATCTTTCCTCTAGCTAACTTCCCTCTTCATGCTTCTCTCTCCTCCACTCCCCACACCCCCCTTCATGTGCACGTGCACTAACCCCCACCCCCAAATTATTCTTGTCGGTGATTGGCTGGAACACTGTTTGTTATGTTTCGTGGTCCAGGCTGGGCCAGTTTGTTTTTGTTGCCGTTTGTGGAGCCTGGGCTGTCTACAGAGATCGCGTTTCTTTACAGTGTGTTCAGGGGACAGGCAGCTAGCGGATAGTGAGGAGATGTTGGCTGGATGTGACACAAAAAAAACGTGACATCGCTTAGAGCACCTTTAATCAAGCACCAAAACCGGCTTGTTTTGACAATGCGGGATCTGTGACATCACACAGGCAAAGGCATTTGCATATGCCCGCCTCTAGAGCAACACATCAGCCAATCAATACATCATCATACCAGTACACACACACACACTGGCGTTCAGTCGCTTAACGGCTGACATTCGCCTACACTGGATGTGAGCGTCACGTCATGTCAAAAGCAAATAGAACCTATAATAATAACTGGATACAGTATACAGATACATGTTCAGTTTGTTACATACTCCACACACTTGAGTCTGCTGAAAACAGGACAAAAGAAAGAGTGAAAGAACGTTCACTTTGACACATCCAGTTTAAACAGCTGGTTTGCGTCTCTGTACAGCCTTCACAAGTGTCGGAAACAACTGGATGATTTATTTTAATGGCCTCCAGGATCGCATCAGAGGATTATATGTTTGTTCAGAGCATTTAGTTTTGTAAACGAGGCACAGAGTAATGGAGAGTTGTTAAAAGATGAAGCAGCCGACAGCAGCTGCATCACAAACCGGAAGTAAATGACTTCATAATGCGTTGTCTATAAATTATGGTTTTATATACATGTTGTCAAAACACTCAGTCGTGTGCAATAACGAGTGGCCATTGATATTGTTTCCTATGCAGTGATGTTAGCCAATCGGGCATTTACTGACAAGCCTTAACGGAGCTGCGCCTTAAAAAAATGGATCATTTCAGACAGAGAGGCAGAATGAAGGTTGAAAATAGTCATTTTTCTACATATATGTATATTTGTTTGTTTTTTGTGCAAAAAAAATTACTACTAAAACTATATTAACATTATAAGTGAACCTCAAGGAACGTGTTAAAATAAAAGTCCATGTCATGACCCCTTTAATGAATACTTCTTTTCAATAAGTAATTTAATAGAATATGCCATGAACAAAATCTGCTCTGTGTGAGTTGATGTTAATTCTTCCAGAGGAGCAGAAGAGACTTCAGGATAAACTGGAGGAGAGAGAGCGGGATGTGGAGCGGAGATCAGTGAGCCCTGGACCGGATCGACGGACAGAGCAGTGGAAGAGAGAGATGGATCGAGAGCTGAGCAGCCTGAGAGCTCAGATCAACCGAGCCACGACTCTAGGAAACCAGGAAGAAAGGTCTGTAATGACTCTTTGATCTGTGAAAAATAAATAAAAAATGGTCAAAAGTTCGGAATAATTATGATTTTTGTAATGTTTTTGAAAGAAATCTCTTCTGCGCCCCAAGGATCCATTTATTAAGTCAAAAATACATTACTGTTTTCTATGTGAAATATATTTTAAATATATTTATTCCTGTGATCAAAGCTGAATTTTCAGCATCATTACTCCAGTCTTCAGTGTCACATGATCCTTCACAAATCATTCTAATATGCTGAGTTAGTGCTCAGTTATTATTAATTATTATTGGTGCTCAAGTATTAATAATGGTTCGTATTATTATCAATATTGAAAACGGTTTAATATTCGGCTTAATATTTTTGTGGAAACTTTTTTTTTTTCAGGATTTTTTTAATAGAAAGTTACATAATTTATTTGAAATGGAAATCTTTTGTATCATTCTAAATTAATTTACTGTCTCTTTTGATCAATTTAATGCATACTTTGCTGAAGAAAATATTACTTTCTTTTGAATGGTAGCATATCACAGTTTCCACAAAAATATGAAGCATAATAACTAAATAATAAAATAAATAAACATAATGAAATGTATTAAAATTAAACTAAAATTAACAAAACTCATATAAAAATAAAAGCTAATCCAAAATATGAATAAAACTATAATAAATCTAAAATAAAAACAACTAAAATAAACCACACTGCACTGAAGACTAGAGTCATGATGCTGAAACTTCAGCGTTGCATCAAAGAAATAAATTATGTTAAAATATATTCAAGTAGAAAAGTTCTTTTAAATTGAATATTTTTTTCAAAATATTAATGTTTTTACTGTATTTTTGAACAAATAAATGCAAAAAAAGTGTTGCAAATATATTGTGAATATTCACTCTGTCGACCCAACCCTGTCATGGACATAAAATCTCAAAAAGTGAATAGTTTACAGTCAAGATGAAATCAAAACGGACCCCAAGTGTGCTAGTAATCAGCTTGTAGTGAACCGCTTGTGCATGTACAGACACTGATTGTAATATTTGTGCGTCCACAGTTTCAGCTCTAAACTCCGCAGGGAAGAACTGGAGCAGCTCAGGAGAGAGGTGGACATCCTCAAAAACAAACTGAGTAGGTCGTATACTAGTTACTTTTCATATATACGTTTGATGCCATAGATGCATGAACCGTCTGTTCCACCTGTGCATATCAGATACACGCTATAATGTTACATGCATAAATCAAACTCTTTCAGTATACGAGTGTCCTGTTATTACAGTCAGGGCTTTCTGCCAGTGCAAATGCACTTTGTGTTCAAATAAACACACACACGCGTGTTCTACACAGCTTCCGCCGTCACGCAAACAAACATCACGCTTCGAGACTGGCTGTGTTTGTGTTGGCTTCACGTTCATAACCACATCAACATTGATAGACATTCTGACTCTGGGCATTTTGGCTACATTTATATCATGTTCATGAACGTTATAAAAGCAAACTGGCTTGTGTTTCTGTAGTGCGGCAGGAGGAAGATACGTTCCAGCTCCAGTCAGAGGCCAGAGAAACAAGGAGACAGTATGAACGCAGCTATAAGGTAACCGACACACACCCACATATGTACAGTCTTATTCATTTCTGTATCTTTTAAAGAAATTAATACTTTTATTCAGCAAGGATGCATTAAATTGATCAAAAGTGACAGTAAAGACATTTATAATGTTACAAAAGATTTCTGTTTCAAACAAATGCTGTTCTTTTTTAACTTTCTAAAAATCCTAAATGATATCACGTTTCCACAAAAATATGAAGCAGCTTAACTGTTTAGAGCATTGATAATAATCAATAATCAAAATGTTTCTTGAGCAGCAAATCATCATATTAGAATGATTTCTGAAGGATCATGTGACACTGAAGACTGGACTAATGATGCTGAAAATTCAGCTTTGAATATGTAAATTTTTTATTTATTCCTGTGATCAAAGTTAATTGAGATTGTAATAATATTTCACAATATTTCTTTTATATTTTTTTATATTATTATTATTTTTGTATTTTTTTTTACTGTATTTTGGATCAAATAAATGCAGCCTTGGTGAGCAGATGAGAGTTTGAACGTTAGTGTATGTTTTTCTATTTTGATTTTTCTGATTGTCTATAGTATCCTTTACATGATACTAAATATAATATTTAACATTTTACCTAAAAGGGTGTTTTTTTTCTTCTTCTTTTTTTCTAAAGTTAGTCAAGATTTGTATTGACTGTTGCTACTGTATCTTTAATATGCATTTAAAATGACTTCCGTATGTAAATGATGTGCAATATATAATATGCAATACCCATTTGCATAAGGATTTATGTTGTGATCGTGTGTAGTTTCAATAAATAGCATGTTCTGGTTCAGTTCACTCTCATTTCAGAGCTCATGTGATGTTTGTATTCTGCAGACGTTAGAGAGTTTCACAGATTCACACCGCGCACACAGTTTTGAACTAGCTCGGATGGTGTCACAATACCAGCACACTCAACAGGAAGTACGTGACGTCAGGTGAGTGTGTCCATAAAGCCGGAGCAGTGGTTCTCAAGGGGTGAGCGATGGAAAAACTGAAATGAGAGGAAATCAAGATATTTCACCCTCTTCGAGCTCGAGTAGCCAATGTGTTTCATAAACACTTTTTATTATACTGTTTGAAACTCTCTTCACGTCCTGATAGCAATCAATAATAGCAGACTAAATATGAAAAAGTGTACATGCGTATACTGTATCTTCTCTGGAAGTCTCAGGACTGAAAAATATTCATCCAATCATTGCATTCGGTCCAAATGATGTCCCAGTTCAAAGGATCCTTCGAATGTGACCCGCTTCGAGTGGATCCTTCGCAGCCTAGCCTATCCCAAGATTCATTGCACTGCTGACGATTGGATTTAGGGGGGATGCTGCCTTGGCAACTAGATGAAATGAAATTATTATTATTATTTTGAATATTTAGTTTCCGTTAACATTTATTTTATTTCATGAATCAATGCATTTTTGTACGGTTTTAGCTAAAGATAATGAGCCTGATGAGAGGAGGCCGCTTTATTTTCTGTGTGATTCAGAGTCACAGTCTCTGAGCTGAAGGACGAGGTGAGAGGTCTGGTCCTGAGAGACTCTTTCCTCCCCACACCTGCACAGGTGCCACAGAAACCAGGTGAGACGCAGCTGTGAACACACACTCATTAAAGGGGTGTAATACTTTTTTTCTTGCCCCATTGAAGGTCGTTTATAAGCCCAAATCCTTCATTTAGCCTCTCTCGGACATTTGGAATTGCCAGAGATTTCTGTGTAATTTCCCTCTTTGCATGTGGTGTCCTTTCATCGTTCTCTTGCACCCGTGTGGTAACAGTGTTAACCGTGAAGACGAGGGCCGAGAGACGCGTGTCGTCAGTGTCGGAGGATGATTTGAGTCCCACTCCCAGTCTGGCCGAGATCAGCTCAGACGAGCTGGATGCATCCTGGCTGGAAGAACCAGGTGATGACACACATGACACGAGAGATGCACGTGAATCTCATACAGAGCTGCCCAAGTCCTATTTCACTGTAAAAGCTCAAAAAAATAAATAATAATGTGATATATTATTACAATTTAAAATAATTGGTTTTCAATTTATTATACTTTAAATGATCATTTATTTCTGTGATGTAAAGCTGAATTTTCAGGATCATTACTCCAGTCTATCACATGATCCTTCAGAAATCATTCTAATATTCTGATTTATTATGAGTGTTGGACACAGTTCTGCTGCCTAATATATTTGATGAATAAAAGGTTAAAAAGAACTGCATTTATTCAAAATAAAAAATATTTTCTAATAATATAAATCTTCTTTACGATCACTTTTTATCAATTTAAGAAAGAAAAAATATTACTGACCCCAAATTACTGACCAGTCGTGTATATTGTTGTTACAAAAGATTTCTATTTTTAAAACATTTGCTGCTTTTTTTTTTTTTTTTTTTTTTTTTTTACTTTGATAATGAATCATCATATTAGAATGATTTCTAAAGGATCATGTGATAGACTGGAGTAATGATCCTGATAATTTAAAGTATAATAAATTGAAAACCAATTATTTTAAATTGTAATAATATATCACAATATAAAAAAAAAAAATCTGTATTTTTGATGAGCAGAAGAAACTTCTTTCAAAAACATTAGAAATAGTAATGTTTCCAAACTTTTGGCCTGTACTGTATATAGTTTTTAAGTTTTAGTTATTGTAGTTCGAATTTAAATTGCCTTGGAAACTAGCTGAAATAAAATAAGGCGAAGAGCTTATATTTTATTTCATTTTAGTTAATATTTATTTCAAGCAATAAACATTTTTTTTTATATGATTTTAGTTAGAGAAGAAACTAACTCCCTGAAGAGAGGAGGGCACCTTTATTTTAAAATTATTTATTTATTTATTTTATTGTACATTTTTACGATTTAATCAAGTATTCGTTTTTCATCAACTTGTGAACCACGGTTTGGAGAAACCCAGGTTTACACTAACAATTACTCATTTTTCGAATTGATTTTAGAGCAACGAACCAGAAGGAGGCGCCAACGGGTCCGTCTAAATTCAGACCTGTCAGGAAGTGACATCAGTGATGCTGGAAGTGGGCTTGAGAGTAACCTTGACAATGATGCTGAAGGGGTGGACAGAGTTTCAGACAGTCCTCCAGATCTCAGTCTCAGTGACCTCTGATCTTAAAGGCCAATAAACCATCGTGCTGCTATCAGAGGAAATGGAAACCTTGACTAGGAAGCCTTGACTTCTGTCATGAAGGACTGGACTGGGCTATTTCTAATATAATTGATCTACGTTGAGGTAAAATCAAGTCCATGGTGCTCACTGAGTTTCTGTAGTAAGACTGACACACATTACACACAGATAGTCTCTGTAAAGGCTTTGTAAGTATTAAGAACCACATACTAGCATACTACTCTTCCTTGTTTACAGTATCTTTCTATGGCAGAAGTAGTAAGAGTAGTATGCAGCTCCGAATTCAGCCACACAGTATTCAGGAAATTGAGGTAGTATTTAACAATAAAAGTTGCAAAATGGCTTTCGAAATAATGCAAAATGGGTTTTGAATATGAACATGCAACACAAAACGGCCAAACAGTGAAAGAGTTCGACTTGGGCTTGTGTGCATGTAACTTGTTTCAAACACATTTGCAGTCAGTATTTGAAGCATGTTTACATCAATGTTTATTTTATTTTTTACTTTAGTGTAACAACATGCATTGATGAATCGCTCCCAATAAGACCAGAAACCTCTATTTTACATTGACTTTTTTAAATAAATCGGAATAATTATTTTATCATGTCATAACTCAGTGTTTTTAGTGTTGTGAGACAACTTTCAAAAAGTAACAATTTAGTGTGTATTTCAAAGACTTTT
Organism: Leuciscus leuciscus; assembly: GCF_965113295.1. Taxonomy (NCBI): domain Eukaryota; kingdom Metazoa; phylum Chordata; class Actinopteri; order Cypriniformes; family Leuciscidae; genus Leuciscus; species Leuciscus leuciscus. Next base: position 5,679,949 of record NC_138743.1, read on the forward strand.
ATTAATTAAAAAAGAACAATGTGTAATAAGAAACACTTGAAATGCACTCTTACAAGTTATTACATGAAGTAAACAAATATCACACATCCATCAGCCAACAAAGCACAAGAAGAAAAATACTGTATTTCTCACTTTAATCAATAAAAAATGGGTGTCAAGTTTATAGCTACATTTTGTTTATTTTTTTCCTCAGTTTTTATAAAAAACATTTCAGGCACAAGAAAAGCATTAAAGGGATAGTTCACACAAAATTAAAAAATTCTGTCATCATTTACTCACCCTCATGTTTGTTTCTCTCTTCTGTAGAACACAAAAGAAGATATTTAGAAGAATGTTGGTAACCAGACAGTTGATTGACTTTTTTTTCTTCTACTATGGAAGTCAATGGCTGCCGTAAACTGTCTGGTTACACACATTCTTCTAAATATCTTCTTTTGTGTTCAACAGAAGAGAGAAACTTGGAACAAACATGAGGGTGAGTAAATGATGACATCATTTGATTTTTTTTTTTTTGGGTGAACTAACGCTTTAAAACTATGGCTAAACGTCTTTCTGTGCGTTGATAAGTGTTGGCTGCCTGTCAAAGTGCACCTAAATAGATATTCTTTATCTTAAAACTTAATTTTAAAAGCAGCAGAATTTAGTTGTACTGTTTAAAAGAGCCAATTGCATTTTCACCGTTGTTGTTTTGTCTATTTGAAGACGTTCCAAATGATGAAGAAGAAAAAAAATCCAAATTATTTCTTGAAGTTAAGTGAACATGTATATGACAGACAAAAATTGTATTTTTAATCAGAGGTGGAAACATCCTTGGGAACGAAGCAGAGAACAAAGTGAAATTAACACTAAAAAAATCATTACTGATGCCGTTCATGGAGTATTAAAGAAATGTTCCGGGTTCAATACAGGTCAAGCTGCAACATTTTAATATTTCAGCCGTTCATCCCTCAGTTTGTAAAAATAAGCAAAAATCAGTTTACAGTAATGCATTTGCTATGAAGTCTATTCTTGTGTGTGTCATGCAAAGGTTACAGGGTTTAGACTTTGAAAACAAAATAACTCAAGGTTAGCAACGGTTTAATCACCCTATGTTAATGTGTATTATTTGTGATGTCATGTGGCTGTACGGTTGAAAATGCATTTCATTGTTTATTTTAGTGCCTCATAGACTTGCATTATAAGTGCACTACTGTAGACGTGATTGTTGCAGACTGAGAGGTGGAGCGTTTCTTTAACAAAACCAAGAACTTGATCAGAAAAACAAGAAGGCAGCAAGTTAGAATTCAAGAATTAGACAAAATGTAACAGATCCAGAGACGACGCAGCTCTCAGAGAAACAAATGAACACATGGAGCCGAAAACAGCTCCCAAATATTCCCGCAGCACACGACCCTTCCCAAAACCCACATAAAGTGCAAGAACACAACCCAACAAACAGGCACTGACGGCACACGGTGAGTTTAACAACTAAAGTGGAGTATTACGCTACATTTAGTCCTGAAACAGAAACAACAGGAGTGTTTGTGCCTCTATGAAGCACATGAGCCATTCAATTGTGTCTTTCTTGTGTTGAACAGAGTGATGTTGGGCGCTCTGAAGATGTCCGGGGAACATCTCTGTTTTTCAGTAGCTGTACATGGAGAGAGGGGCGTCCTCCAGCATATCGTCCTGAAACACACAGATGTCAGCGAGGCGTTCTCAGGAAACAGTGCAATATGTGTCCCAATGACATAAAGGGCTCCTATTATGCTCTTTTTCAAAGTCTTGATTTTGTTTTTGGGCTTTACTAGAATAGGTTTTCATGCTTGAATGTAAAAAAAAACACATAATTTTTCACATATTTGACAATGTTGCAATTCCTCTATTCCCAGTCTGTCAGTTACGCTCTGTTTAGTTCAAGCGTGCCACACAAGCGCTGTAATTTCAAGTGTTTGTTTTTAAAATAAGTTTGTTTTTAGTTAGTTATTTGATGCTATAAAAACGGTGGTGTGACGTCATGATTGACAGCTGTGATTGACAGGTTCTCTGAGCGAAGTAGTCATTGAAGCACCAACAGACTTTTTTTCGGGATCCTCTGAGGACTGAGAAAATTGGAGCTTTAAATTTAATATCTAAATTTCTATAATTAATTATTTCACACCGAGAGTGAGGGCGGGGCCTTGATTTCGCGGCTTTACTTCCTGCTCACTACTGCGCAAGTCTGGTCCCGAAATCGCTACTGCGCAGACTCAAACCTGTCAAAGATGTCAGCGCCATATCGGGACACTGGCGGCTTCAGTTCTCACCAATGGAAGAGAGCGAAGGGGCGTCATCCATATTTTTTTATAGTCTATGGTTTAGTTCCTGTCTCTATGAAGCCCGTCCTTCTGAAAAGCACAATGTGCTCTGATTGGTCGGTTGGACCAGTGTGTTGTGATTGGTCGAGTGCTTTGAGTGTGTTTGGGAAATGTCCCGTGTCTCACTATAACCGTGAGTTTCAACACACTACTAACTCAACCAGGCCCCGCCCCTTTATTCTGCGTATTAATTATTTAAATGAGGAATATTGTGACGTGTTCGTTCCTGCAACAAAGTACAAGCAGTGGATTCGCAGCACTGAAAACTTCTCAACATGTCGACACACGAACCAAACTCTTCCAGTCCTCAGCTACAACTACAGTGCTTGAGGGTCAAAGTAAACGCTGTTCGTGTGCAGCCAATGAAGACCATAGGCTGGCATTATGCAAATTCGTTACCAACCTACGTATGAAGAGGTCAGATGCAAAAGCCTCTAAATGCCATCTGAAATTTTCTTCTAGAATGATCATTTTTATCAAGCTTGTATATTTAAGTTCAGTAATTTCACTTAAATGACAATTTAAGTGAAATTACTGAACTTAAATATACGTGCTTGATAAAAATGATCATTCTAGAAGAAAATTTCAGATGGCATTTAGAGGCTTTTGCATCTGAACTCTTCGTATATTTTTGCAGGAAGTGAGACTGGAATTACTGGTTTCAGCAGTTCAGAATCAGTTCTTTCTTTTGGGAGACAAAACTCCATTCATGATCTTTGCAGACCTTTTACATTCACAAACGATATTACACACTACATCAGGGGTGCCCAATCCTGCTCCTGCCGATCGACTGTCCTGCACAGTTTATCTCCAACCCTAATCAAACACACCTGCCTTTAATTTTCAAGTGATCCTGAAGACCTTAATTGGTTGCTTCAGGTGTGTTTGATTAGGGTTGGAGATAAACTGTGCAGGACAGTCGATCGGCAGGAGCAGGATTGGGCACCCCTGCATTACATGAATATCCGAAAAACATAATTGGGGCACTTTAAAATCAATATCATTGTGGTTCCTCTGTTTATGGCGGTATAAAAATATATTTATTTTAATGAAAGGGGAAAAAATTGCATATCATGAGTATAAATGGCATCTAAATGGTTTCCTGAGAACGACCCTTTTCCTGTCAGTGTTGAACTTCTGTGACGGGGCTGATTGCTTCACCATTTACAGGTGAAACTCGAAAAATTTTAATATCGTGCAAAAGTTTGTGTATTTCAGTAATTCAAATTAAAAGGTGAAACTAATATATTTAGTGTATATATATAACTATATACATATGCATGATTATACTTTTCAGAGGGCTGACATTTCTGTATTTAAAAGCCTTTTTTTATTTTATTTTTTATTTCATATAATATTCTAATTTTCTGAGATTTTGAATTTGGGGTTTTCTTAAGCTGTAAGCCATAATCATCAAAATGATAACTTTTGCACGATATTCAGATTTTTCCGAGTTTCACCTGTATTCATCTAGAATGTGTTGAATGAATCAATAAACCGAAGTCCTACCATGGGGAGATCTTGAAGTCTGCGAAACTGTGGGCCGTCATTTGTGTTTCTGAACTTCAGGAATACGAGGACCGACACGATGGCAGCAACAACGACAAACGCAGAAACCAGTCCGGCCAGGAGCGGGTCAGTGGACACTTTGTTATTGTCTAGAAATCCCAGGAAGAAGCAAAACAAGAGAAAGAGAGAGAGAATTATTCTAGAACACTTTCTGGAAAAGAACATGTAAATATTGTGTGTTTTTGTGCTTGATGGTTTCTCCAGTGACGCACAGGCCTGGCGTATCCACAAAGATCTGTGTGTTCTTCAGTTGTGTCAGCGTGAAGACGTCCCGGCCCTCAGAGCTCGATGTTACTCTACAGATATAATGATGCTCTTGTTTCCCAAACCTACCATTATCAGGCTATCTGCTGTTAGACCTCTATTCATATCCAGTTTTATGGGGATTTGTTTTGCTCGCCATTGTGGTAAACAAAAACGCAGATGTGCGCTGTAAATATTTGTGTGTGCAGCTGCATTCGGTCACAAAGGCATCAACAAAACGAATGACCATGTGATGTTTCATATCACAGCAATAAATCATGTCCGCTTTCAAACAGCAGGATTTCTGTCCAAATGCACCCTGACCAGGCACGAGAAGTTTCCAGCAGAAAGTCACGTTTCTGTCCTCACTAACTGCCTCGAAATCACATGCAAGCAGGACGAAGTTACACGACCGTTCAAACGTTTGGGGTCAGAAAGAAGACACCAAAACTGCATTTACTTGATCAAAAGTACAGTAAAAACAGTGAAATATTATTAAAATTTTTCTATTTGAATAAATTTTATTTATTCCTGTGATCAAAGCTGAATTTTCAGCATCATTACTCAGTCTTCAGAGTCACATGATCCTTCAGAAATCATTCTAATATGATGATTCGCTGCTAAATAAAGAAACATTTTTTTTCAGGAAATAAATAGTTCTAAATAACAGCATTTATTTAATATAGCCTATAATTTATTTGTAACAATATAAATGTCTTTACTGTCACTTTTGATCAATTGAATGCATTCTTGCTGAATAAAAGTATTAATTTCTTTCAAAAAAAATTTAAACTCTTACTGACCTCTAACTTTTAAGCGATTATACAGAGGTGGAAAGAGTACTGAAAATTTGTACTCAAGTACAAGTACCGTTACATTACTGAAATAATACTCAATTACAAGTAAAAGTACTGGTGTCAAAAAAGTACTTAAGTAAAAGTACAAATTACTCTTCTCAAAAACTACTCAGAGTACTAGTTACTAGTTACTTTTTAGCCGGCGATAGTTAATGTATTACCAATAAATATTCAGCCAAATCATAGATTTATGTAGAAAATAGCTACTTTTAACACGTTTTTTTACCTTATTGTCGAAGGACATTAATAAGTGGTCATGATACTGGAATTTCTAACTTCAATATGATACCTTGAAATATGTCAGTATTTTTAATACCATCGGGAAAACTACCACATACTAAATATTTTAATATCTACATTTTTGTCCATCCATTTTGTCAAGGCAATCATTATTTTCAAGCATCGAAAAGCACAACACTTATTGTAACAGTAATCTATTTGAATGGAAAAGTTTAATTCAAGTCTTCTGAAGAGACACGTCCACTTTATACAGTGAGATTTTAATTTAGGCTTTTGTTTACATATTTAAATATTGATCAATAACCATTACAATAATCTAACTTAAATATTTACTCACTCAGTGTATTTGTCTTTACAATAGGGTAACGTTAACTGTTGCAATAGCTCACACACAGCACAAGGAAGCTTGATTTCAAACTGAATTTAATTTGCAAAAATGAAAATTTTTCATAACTTTTGACAACGTTTAATTAAAGAGCATGGAGAGATTGGAGCTGGACGTCATTTGAGTCTGCAGTGAGAACCACTTGGAGAGATTTGCGATTGCACATGATATGATATGACACAGTCCGAGAGCGCACACTCAATATTCGAGTCCAGTTCATTCGTATCTGAGAGCTCGCGTCCAGTTTTCTGCGATTACATGAATGTGCCCTCGCGCTATAATATTGCACTCGTGACATTTGCCATTAAAATATGCCATAGAAACTTGCAGGTATTAATACAATTATGCGTAATAGGCCTACCTGCAATCCCGTGCTGAGAGGAGGCGGGTGTGTCAAACTCGCTGTCGTTGAGATGAGATAAGAGAATGCACAGCTGGTAACGTTATAGTGTCGGTGTAGGCTATAGGCCAAAATGAGTATTGACAGATATTTTAGTATTGATATGTATAAAAATATAGATATTTTGACAATACTACGATGTAGATTGTTGTTTCTCCAAACTTTCAGTCCAGCCATCAATCACTCTGAGCTCCTCGCCTCCTTCACTTATGATCAGCTCTTCAAAACCTGCGACTGCGGCGGGGGATATCAGGGGGGTTATTGGTCCGTTTACGATCGAATATTTTTATTGGCCAATTCAAATTGTACTCAGTGACGAAATGTGATTTTACAAGTAGCGAAGTAGATTACTTAGTTTAATATGTACTTGAGTACAAGTAAAATTACAGATTTAAAAATATACTCAAAAAAGTACAAGTACCCAAAAAAACGACTTAATTACAGTAACGTGAGTAGTTGTAATTCGTTACTTCCACCTCTGCGATTATATAACAGTTAGTTCCAGTCCTGGATCCTGATTGGTACAGTGATCTAGTCACGCTAAAACACATAATATGAGCTCTGTTTCAGAATCCAGTGAGCTGCCTTTGTAGGCTACATTTTTCATAAGGTTTCAAACAAAGGCAACTTAATTATGCTGCTTTCTAAAGCAGCTCATTTTGGTACCATTGCAAGTATCCTTCATTGAGAAGGTAATCCCAGAATGCAATGCAAGAAGCTCAGTGAATAAATAAAATCAAAGATTGCGGATGATGCAAGAGTAATTAAATATAAATGCAGAATTCATACTTTAAAGCACTGATAAATATAGTTCATGATAATTAAATTATATTTAATAAATACATTACATTTAAGTGTACATAAATATATTAAGTGTAATATATATGTAATATTAATAATTCCAAATTCATACTGAAAAGTACAGATAAGTATAGTTTATACTAATTAATTTAATAAATGCATTATTTAAGTGTATTTAATTGTATTTTAATTACATATTTAAGTATGTATATATATATATATATATATATATATAATTACATCATATTTAATAAATGCATTATATTTATGTGTACATAAATATATTACATGTAATATATGTAATAATTAATAATTCATACTGAAAAGTACAGATACATATAGTTTATACTACTTAATTTAATAAATGCATTATATTTAAGTATTTAATTATAATTTTATAACATATTTAAGTATATATATATAGTATGTATATATATATATATATATAATTACATCATATTTAATAAATGCATTATATGTATATGTACATAAATATATTAAGTGTAATATATGTAATAGTAATAATTCATAATGAAAAGTACTGATAAATATAGTTTATACTAATTATATTTAATAAATGCATTATATGTAAGTGTATTTGTATTTAAATATATTATATACATATGTATATATATATGTAAGTGTAATATATATTTAATATAATAAATGTAAATCATATTTGCTAAAAAAAGTCTTACATTTACTACTGAGGACTACTTATCTTGTTTTTAGGAATTTTTTGGGGTTACTAAAAAACAAGATAAAATACTTGTCAACAAAATTATATTTTGCATTCTAAAAGGCGGTCGGATTTACCGTTGCTCAGCTAAATTTGGCAGGTGAAATCCAGTTATTCCAATAGGAATGTGTGCGATCGGAATTTTGCATGGGTTGGAAAAGTTTTCGCTCATGTTTAAGCTGGTCACGCTAACCCGCCGGCTGACCAACAGAAAGCTGCTTGGCTTGACAGTGATTTCTGTGTGAGGCGAGCGGTGCTTCATACATCACTACGCTATTGACAGTGGACACCTCACCTGTTCCACTAAAATAGTCGACTTGCGTACGGCCGTCTGCCGGAAGCTAGTTATTTTAGTCGATAGAACGTCGTTTTATTTTAGTCGTCAGAACGTAGGCTCACTATTGGCCAGCATCACACGCATCACACACATGACCAGCGTCGGCCAATAGTGAGCCTACGTTCTGACGTACAACCCAGAAGCGCTGCGCTGTTACACTACGTGAACTCACTCAGAGGCCCACACAGAAGAACATGAAGAGTTGAATAAAGTCGTTATTTTTGTTTTGTTTTTGCACACAAAAAGTATTCTCGTCGCTTGATAATCTTAAGGTTAAGCCACTGTAGTCACTTGGACTATTTTAAACATTGTCTTTAATAACTTTTCTGGGCCGGCAGATATCGATTACATAGAAGCCTATGGAGGAGTGATCCAGCTCTCAGATTTAATCAAAAATATCTTAATTTGTGTTTCTGAAGATGAACGAAAGTCTTACGGGGTCGGCACAACATGAGGGTGAGTAATTACTGTGAGAATTAGCATTTTTGGGTGATCTAACCCTTTAAATATGGATATGTTTCTTACACGAACGCATCGCTTTACTTCAGAAGGCCTTTATTAAGCAGCCAGAGCCGTGTCGAGCACTTTAATCATGGATGGATGCGCTTTGATGGACTTATCAAATATATATACCCATTGACTCCCATCATAAAGCTTGGAAGAGCCAAGACATTTTTTATTATAACTCTGATTGTATTCGTCTGAAAGATGAATGTCATATACACCTTGGCTTCAGGGTGAGTAAATCATGGGCTCATTTTTATTTTGGGGTGAACTATCCCTTTAAGGAAAAGCAGGAATAGCCACTGTTTTCACGTACCGTCATCCCCGACGTTCAGTGCCGAGGGTGTGTCGGCGTGGGCTTTGGCCTGGACGGGACTGCTGCTCGCTGACATCTGTGTGTTGACCATGGGGAAGGCGGATGATGTGGGTGATGACGCCGTCGGAGAGGATTTCTGTCTGGGATGAGCGCTCGTCGACCCTGAGCTGGTCACCTCTGGAGCTCTGGTGGTTACAGGAGGTGTCGTGTTGAAGGTGGTGGTGATGTGGACGGTGTTCGTGGGCTCATGGGTTGGTGATGGCAGGAGTGTAGTAGGTGTTGCAGGTGTTGTAGATCCTGCCATGGTCACTGCTGTCTGATTATCCACAGGAGACACATCAGACCCATTCCGACTGTCCGTGATGTTCCCGGAGAGAGTGACGTTCTCCTCTGGAGCGGATGAGTTCGCCACCGTCTCTGATGGTGAAACAGGCATGATGGCATCAAACACACACAAACTAAGTGTCGTTCACCTTCAGATTTGAGAGCAACTTCCAATAAAAGTAATTAAAATTCTGTATATTATACAGACATAAATCAACAAGATATTTTAATGTTTTTTAAAAGAAGTCTCATAAGGACTGCATTTATTTGATGAAAAACACAGTAAAAACAGTTATATTGAGAAATATTACAATTTAAAATGACTGATTTCTGTCTGACTATATTTTAAAAATGTAATTTATTCCTGTGATCAAAGCTGAATTTTCAACATCATTACTCCCGTCTTCAGTGTCACATGATCCTTCAGAAATCATTATAATATGATGATTTGATGCTTAAGAAACATTTCTGATTAATATCAATGTTGAAAACAGTTGTGCTGCTTCATATTTCTAGAAACTGTGATGCAAGATTTTTCAGGATTCTTTGATGAATAGAAAGTTCAATCTTTTCTAACATTATAATTGTCTTAACTGTCACTTTTGATCAATTTAATGCATCCTTGCTGAATAAAAGTGTTAATTTCTTGTTTAAAAAACTGAACTGTACACTGTATACTTTAAAGGGATACTCCACATTTTTTGGAAATAAAAATTCCAAATATTTAGCGCCTGAAAATAGTCCCCAGCTCTGTAACTTCCGACGTGATCGGGACTAAGTTTGTCTAACCTATTAGACCTATTTTCAGGCGCTGCGTCATATCATTACGCCTGCTGGACTCATGGTACGGCAGCAAAGTTTCTAGATTATTACGCAGGAATGAGAGTATAGTTCCTAGCCATATCAGCCTAGAAAATCGCAATTTTTCATTTTCCGTCGGTCTTAATACACGATGTAACTACAGAAGAGTCAAGTTTTAAATAGGAAAAATATCGAAACTCTTTGGTCATTTATTTGAGAGAGATGCTAATGGTCCTGTCCAATTCAATGATCTATGCTAAGCTATGCTAAAAGTGGTACCGCCAGACCCGGAGATCGGCTGAATGGTAAAACTCCACTGTTTAACTCTGGGGAAGTTGTAAAATGAGCCTATTTCCCCAAAAAGTGGAGTATCCCTTTAATGAAAAAACGAATAGGTTGTTAAAAAGTGTTTTCCCCCTTTGGCCGTGTCTTATCTCGTTTATTGCACAAAGTAAGCCAGGACTAACACTGATGCCCACTCAAAAGAATAAAAAAATGAGTGCATGACGTCCCAGGTGGGCCAGAAGTGTAATTATTCCCATGTTTCCATGGTGCCCTCTGCATAATTACACAAACATGACAGCATATGAAGGATCTGCTGACAGAAATGTTGTGAAATAATTAAAAATATACAAACTGAGCTGAATAATACCAGATGAAATGTAGCTTTGGGCTTTTTACAGTTCAACTCAACAAGCGGCTGCATGTTCAATGCTGTTTCTTTGCTTGGTTTTGCCTTTTCCTTGAGTCTTTGTTCAAGATAAAAAGCATTTCCAAGTCCTGCTCTGTGACTTATGTCTGATTGAAAGATGATATTCAGTAAGTCAAATAAATCGCAGGGTTAGACTTGTTTTAATCCATCAGGAGGTGGTTGGATTGGGAAAAGTGGTCTCTTAATGACGGATAGGGGGAAGGGATGCAAAATAAGAAGGGCTTGGTGGTGTCAGTAAAAGGAAATTTGATTCAGAGGTAAGTTGTTCATATATTTTGCATTTTGATCATTTGAGTATCTTTTTCCCCCAGTGAAATGACAGGAACATGTAAATTGAAGGTTTTTTTGTGCATATGTTTGTCAACCAGATATGAGGAACCACTGGAATTGGTTGTTTTGCAATGATCTGAATGTGAAAGCACTGAATGTTTGCCACATATGTGTGAGTTCTTTAGAGAAAGAGGGAGAGAGAGGGGCTGTGTTCACAATATCACTATCTAGCATACTACTCCAGTGTATGCTACCATGCATTCAAAAGCGTGGGGTCACTAAGATTGGTTTTAAAGAAATTAATACTTTTATTCAGCAAGGATGCATTAAATTGATCAAAAGTCACAGTAAAAGACATTTAAAATGTTACAAGAGATTTCTGTTTCAAATAAATGCTGTTGAACTTTCTATTCATCAAAGAATCCTGAAAACACTTTTCCACAGACGTATGAAGCAGCACAAGTGTTTTCAGATAATCAGAGATATTTCTTGAGCAGCAAATCATCATTAGAATGATTTCTGAAGGGTCATGTGACACTGAAGGATTAAAGACGTAAAAGTCTTACGGGTTTGGAACAACATGAGGGTGAGTAAGTAATGACAATTTTCATTTTTGGGTTTCTACACCAAATGTTTTCCCTTGTAGTATTTCCTCTGAACACAGCCGGGGTTTTTAACACTGCGGTATTGCAGCAGGATCATTTTTAATGATGTGTTGGTGAGATCTTTCATCGATTCACAGTGCGTGGCTGTGCATGTGAGGCGTGTGAGTGTGTGTGTGTGTGTGTGTGTGTGTGTGTGTGTGTGTGAACAGCATTGAGCTGTATGTGCTGTGTGTCATGAGGATTCAAACTCTCACACTCTCACGTCAGATCTCACACTGCATTTACTCACTGTCACTCTTTCTCACACTCCTCCCTTTATGCCATTTACATTGCAGTTGCAGTTCAGAGCCACAGATTATTTTATAAATGATCTGTATTCTGATGTCAGGGGTGGAAGTTAAAGGTGCAGTATGTGATTTCTGAGAAA